>NW_028114951.1:0-36034 GCF_964273445.1 Streptopelia decaocto
CATTCCCATTGAAACTTTTCAAATCCCTCTCAAAACTGTTGAAATTTCTCTGAAGCTTTTAAAATTCTCTCTAGAATTTTCAAAATCCATGGCCACATGTTTACAATTTCACGTCAAAAAATGGCTAAAATTCCAGTTGAAATTTTTTCAAAGTCCCTGAAAAATTTTCCAATTTTGTCCCAATTCTTCCCATTCCCATTGAAACTTTTCAAATCCCTCTCAAAATTGTTGAAATTCTCTTGAAGCTTTTAAAATTCTCTCTAGAATTTTCAAAATCCATGTCCACATGTTTACAATTTCACGTCAAAAAATGGCTAAAATTCCAGTTGAAATTTTTTCAAAGTCCCTGAAAAATTTTCCAATTTTTGTCCCAATTCTTCCCATTCCCATTGAAACTTTTCAAATCCCTCTCAAAATTGTGGAAATTCTGTTGAAGCTTTTAAAATTCTCTCTAGAATTTTCAAAATCCATGGCCACATGTTTACAATTTCACGTAAAAAATGGCTAAAATTCCGGTTGAAATTTTTTCAAAGTCCCTTAAAAATTTTCCAATTTTGTCCCAATTCTTCCCATTCCCATTGAAACTTTTCAAATCCCTCTCAAAATTGTTGAATTCTGTTGAAGCTTTAAAAATTCTCTCTAGAATTTTCAAAATCCATGTCCACATGTTTACAATTTCACGTAAAAAAATGGCTAAAATTCCAGTTGAAATTTTTTCAAAGTCCCTTAAAAATTTTCCAATTTTTGTCCCAATTCTTCCCATTCCCATTGAAACTTTTCAAATCCCTCTCAAAATTGTGGAAATTCTGTTGAAGCTTTAAAATTCTCTCTAGAATTTTCAAAATCCATGTCCACATGTTTACAATTTCACGTAACAAAATGGCTAAAATTCCAGTTGAAATTTTTTCAAAGTCCCTTAAAAATTTTCCAATTTTTGTCCCAATTCTTCCCATTCCCATTGAAACTTTTCAAATCCCTCTCAAAATTGTTGAAATTCTCTTGAAGCTTTTAAAATTCTCTCTAGAATTTTCAAAATCCATGGCCACATGTTCACAATTCACGTCAAAAAATGGCTAAAATTCCAGTTGAAATTTTTTCAAAGTCCCTTAAAAATTTTCCAATTTTTGTCCCAATTCTTCCCATTCCCATTGAAACTTTTCAAATCCCTCTCAAAATTGTAGAAATTCTGTTAAAGCTTTTAAAATTCTCTCTAGAATTTTCAAAATCCATGGCCACATGTTTACAATTTCACGTCAAAAATGGCTAAAATTCCAGTTGAAATTTTTTCAAAGTCCCTTAAAAATTTTCCAATTTTGTCCCAATTCTTCCCATTCCCATTGAAACTTTTCAAATCCCTCTCAAAATTGTTGAAATTCTGTTGAAGCTTTTAAAATTCTCTCTAGAATTTTCAAAATCCATGGCCACATGTTTACAATTTCACGTCAAAAAATGGCTAAAATTCCAGTTGAAATTTTTTCAAAGTCCCTTAAAAATTTTCCAATTTTTGTCCCAATTCTTCCCATTCCCATTGAAACTTTTCAAATCCCTCTCAAAATTGTTGAAATTCTCTTGAAGCTTTAAAATTCTCTCTAGAATTTTCAAAATCCATGGCCACATGTTTACAATTTCACGTCAAAAAATTGCTAAAATTCCAGTTGAAATTTTTTCAAAGTCCCTTAAAAATTTCCAATTTTTGTCCCAATTCTTCCCATTCCCATTGAAACTTTTCAAATCCCTCTCAAATTGTTGAAATTCTCTTGAAGCTTTTAAAATTCTCTCTAGAATTTTCAAAATCCATGGCCACATGTTTACAATTTCACGTCAAAAAAGGCTAAAATTCCAGTTGAAATTTTTTCAAAGTCCCTTAAAAATTTTCCAATTTTTGTCCCAATTCTTCCCATTCCCATTGAAACTTTTCAAATCCCTCTCAAAATTGTTGAAATTCTCTTGAAGCTTTTAAAATTCTCTCTAGAATTTTCAAAATCCATGTCCACATGTTTACAATTTCACGTCAAAAAATGGCTAAAATTCCAGTTGAAATTTTTTCAAAGTCCCTTAAAAATTTTCCAATTTTTTGTCCCAATTCTTCCCATTCCCATTGAAACCTTTCAAATCCCTCTCAAAATTGTTGAAATTCTCTTGAAGCTTTTAAAATTCTCTCTAGAATTTTCAAAATCCATGGCCACATGTTTACAATTTCACGTAAAAAAAATGCTAAAATTCCAGTTGAAATTTTTTCAAAGTCCCTTAAAAAATTTCCAATTTTTGTCCCAATTCTTCCCATTCCCATTGAAACTTTTCAAATCCCTCTCAAAATTGTTGAAATTCTGTTGAATCTTTTAAAATTCTCTCTAGAATTTTCAAAATCCATGGCCAAAGGTTTACAATTTCACGTAAAAAAAAATGCTAAAATTCCAGTTGAAATTTTTTCAAAGTCCCTTAAAAATTTTCCCATTTTTGTCCCAATTCTTCCCATTCCCATTGAAACTTTTCAAATCCCTCTCAAAATTGTTGAAATTCTCTTGAAGCTTTTAAAATTCTCTCTAGAATTTTCAAAATCCATGGCCACATGTTTACAATTTCACGTCAAAAAATGGCTAAAATTCCAGTTGAAATTTTTTCAAAGTCCTGAAAAATTTTCCAATTTTGTCCCAATTCTTCCCATTCCCATTGAAACTTTTCAAATCCCTCTCAAATTGTTGAAATTCTGTTGAAGCTTTTAAAATTCTCTCTAGAATTTTCAAAATCCATGGCCACATGTTTACAATTTCATGTTCAAAAAATTGCTAAAATTCCAGTTGAAATTTTTCAAAGTCCCTGAAAATTTTCCAATTTTTGTCCCAATTCTTCCCATTCCCATTGAAACTTTTCAAATCCCTCTCAAAATTGTTGAAATTCTCTTGAAGCTTTTAAAATTCTCTCTAGAATTTTCAAAATCCATGGCCACATGTTTACAATTTCATGTCAAAAAATGGCTAAAATTCCAGTTGAAATTTTTTCAAAGTCCCTTAAAAATTTTCCAATTTTTGTCCCAATTCTTCCCATTCCCATTGAAACTTTTCAAATCCCTCTCAAAATTGTTGAAATTCTCTTGAAGCTTTTAAAATTCTCTCTAGAATTTTCAAAATCCATGTCCACAGGTTTACAATTTCACGTCAAAAAATTGCTAAAATTCCAGTTGAAATTTTTTCAAAGTCCCTGAAAAATTTTCCAATTTTTGTCCCAATTCTTCCCATTCCCATTGAAACTTTTCAAATCCCTCTCAAAATTGTTGAAATTCTCTTGAAGCTTTTAAAATTCTCTCTAGAATTTTCAAAATCCATGTCCACATGTTTACAATTTCACGTTCTAAAAAATGCTAAAATTCCAGTTGAAATTTTTTCAAAGTCCCTTAAAAATTTTCCAATTTTTGTCCCAATTCTTCCCATTCCCATTCAAACTTTTCAAATCCCTCTCAAAATTGTTGAAATTCTGTTGAAGCTTTTAAAATTCTCTCTAGAATTTTCAAAATCCATGGCCACATGTTTACAATTTCACGTCAAAAAATGGCTAAAATTCCAGTTGAAATTTTTTCAAAGTCCCTTAAAAATTTTCCAATTTTTGTCCCAATTCTTCCCATTCCCATTGAAACTTTTCAAATCCCTCTCAAAATTGTTGAAATTCTGTTGAAGCTTTTAAAATTCTCTCTAGAATTTTCAAAATCCATGTCCACATGTTTACAATTTCACGTCAAAAAATGGCTAAAATTCCAGTTGAAATTTTTTCAAAGTCCCTCAAAATTTTCCAATTTTTGTCCCAATTCTTCCCATTCCCATTGAAACTTTTCAAATCCCTCTCAAAATTGTTGAAATTCTCTTGAAGCTTTTAAAATTCTCTCTAGAATTTTCAAAATCCATGGCCACAGGTTTACAATTTCACGTCAAAAAATTGCTAAAATTCCAGTTGAAATTTTTTCAAAGTCCCTGAAAAATTTTCCAATTTTTGTCCCAATTCTTCCCATTCCCATTGAAACTTTTCAAATCCTCTCAAAATTGTTGAAATTCTCTTGAAGCTTTTAAAATTCTCTCTAGAATTTTCAAAATCCATGTCCACATGTTTACAATTTCACGTCAAAAAATGGCTAAAATTCCAGTTGAAATTTTTTCAAAGTCCCTTAACAATTTTCCAATTTTGTCCCATTCTTCCCATTCCCATTGAAACTTTTCAAATCCCTCTCAAAATTGTTGAAATTCTGTTGAAGCTTTAAAAATTCTCTCTAGAATTTTCAAAATCCATGTCCACATGTTTACAATTTCACGTAAAAAAATGGCTAAAATTCCAGTTGAAATTTTTTCAAAGTCCCTTCAAAATTTTCCAATTTTTGTCCCAATTCTTCCCATTCCCATTGAAACTTTTCAAATCCCTCTCAAAATTGTTGAAATTCTGTTGAAGCTTTTAAAATTCTCTCTAGAATTTTCAAAATCCATGGCCACATGTTTACAATTTCACGTCAAAAAATGGCTAAAATTCCAGTTGAAATTTTTCAAAGTCCCTTAAAAATTTTCCAATTTTTGTCCCAATTCTTTCCATTCCCATTGAAACTTTTCAAATCCCTCTCAAAATTGTTGAAATTCTCTTGAAGCTTTTAAAATTCTCTCTAGAATTTTCAAAATCCATGTCCACATGCTTACAATTTCACGTCAAAAAATGGCTAAAATTCCAGTTGAAATTTTTTCAAAGTCCCTTAAAAATTTTCCAATTTTGTCCCAATTCTTCCCATTCCCATTGAAACTTTTCAAATCCCTCTCAAAATTGTAGAAATTCTGTTAAAGCTTTTAAAATTCTCTCTAGAATTTTCAAAATCCATGTCCACATGTTTACAATTTGACGTAAAAAAAATGCTAAAATTCCAGTTGAAATTTTTTCAAAGTCCCTTAAAAATTTTCCAATTTTTGTCCCAATTCTTCCCATTCCCATTGAAACTTTTCAAATCCCTCTCAAAATTGTTGAAATTCTGTTGAAGCTTTTAAAATTCTCTCTAGAATTTTCAAAATCCATGTCCACATGTTTACAATTTCACGTAAAAAAAATGCTAAAATTCCAGTTGAAATTTTTTCAAAGTCCCTTAAAAATTTTCCAATTTTTGTCCCAATTCTTCCCATTCCCATTGAAACTTTTCAAATCCCTCTCAAAATTGTTGAAATTCTCTTGAAGCTTTTAAAATTCTCTCTAGAATTTTCAAAATCCATGGCCACATGTTTACAATTTCACGTCAAAAAATGGCTAAAATTCCAGTTGAAATTTTTTCAAAGTCCCTTAAAAAATTTTCCAATTTTTGTCCCAATTCTTCCCATTCCCATTGAAACTTTTCAAATCCCTCTCAAAATTGTTGAAATTCTGTTGAAGCTTTTAAAATTCTCTCTAGAATTTTCAAAATCCATGTCCACATGTTTACAATTTCACGTCAAAAAATGGCTAAAATTCCAGTTGAAATTTTTTCAAAGTCCCTTAACAATTTTCCAATTTTTGTCCCAATTCTTCCCATTCCCATTGAAACTTTTCAAATCCCTCTCAAAATTGTTGAAATTCTGTTGAAGCTTTAAAAAATTCTCTCTAGAATTTTCAAAATCCATGTCCACATGTTCACAATTTCACGTTCTAAAAAATTGCTAAAATTCCAGTTGAAATTTTTTCAAAGTCCCTTCAAAATTTTCCAATTTTTGTCCCAATTCTTCCCATTCCCATTGAAACTTTTCAAATCCCTCTCAAAATTGTTGAAATTCTGTTGAAGCTTTTAAAATTCTCTCTAGAATTTTCAAAATCCATGTCCACATGTTCACAATTTCACGTCAAAAAATGGCTAAAATTCCAGTTGAAATTTTTTCAAAGTCCCTTAAAAATTTTCCAATTTTTGTCCCAATTCTTCCCATTCCCATTGAAACTTTTCAAATCCCTCTCAAAATTGTTGAAATTCTGTTGAAGCTTTTAAAATTCTCTCTAGAATTTTCAAAATCCATGTCCACATGTTTACAATTTCACGTCAAAAAATGGCTAAAATTCCAGTTGAAAATTTTTTCAAAGTCCCTTAACAATTTTCCAATTTTTGTCCCAATTCTTCCCATTCCCATTGAAACTTTTCAAATCCCTCTCAAATTGTTGAAATTCTGTTGAAGCTTTAAAAATTCTCTCTAGAATTTTCAAAATCCATGTCCACATGTTCACAATTTCACGTTCTAAAAAATTGCTAAAATTCCAGTTGAAATTTTTTCAAAGTCCCTTCAAAATTTTCCAATTTTTGTCCCAATTCTTCCCATTCCCATTGAAACTTTTCAAATCCCTCTCAAAATTGTTGAAATTCTGTTGAAGCTTTTAAAATTCTCTCTAGAATTTTCAAAATCCATGTCCACATGTTCACAATTTCACGTCAAAAAATGGCTAAAATTCCAGTTGAAATTTTTTCAAAGTCCCTTAAAAATTTTCCAATTTTTGTCCCAATTCTTCCCATTCCCATTGAAACTTTTCAAATCCCTCTCAAAATTGTTGAAATTCTGTTGAAGCTTTTAAAATTCTCTCTAGAATTTTCAAAATCCATGGCCACATGTTTACAATTTCACATCAAAAAATGGCTAAAATTCCAGTTGAAATTTTTTCAAAGTCCCTGAAAAATTTTCCAATTTTTGTCCCAATTCTTCCCATTCCCATTGAAACTTTTCAAATCCCTCTCAAAATTGTTGAAATTCTGTTAAAGCTTTTAAAATTCTCTCTAGAATTTTCAAAATCCATGTCCACATGTTTACAATTTCACGTTCTAAAAAATGCTAAAATTCCAGTTGAAATTTTTTCAAAGTCCCTTAAAAATTTTCCAATTTTTGTCCCAATTCTTCCCATTCCCATTGAAACTTTTCAAATCCCTCTCAAAATTGTTGAAATTCTGTTGAAGCTTTTAAAATTCTCTCTAGAATTTTCAAAATCCATGGCCACATGTTTACAATTTCACGTCAAAAAATGGCTAAAATTCCAGTTGAAATTTTTTCAAAGTCCCTTAAAAATTTTCCAATTTTTGTCCCAATTCTTCCCATTCCCATTGAAACTTTTCAAATCCCTCTCAAAATTGTTGAAATTCTGTTGAAGCTTTTAAAATTCTCTCTAGAATTTTCAAAATCCATGTCCACATGTTTACAATTTCACGTCAAAAAATGGCTAAAATTCCAGTTGAAATTTTTTCAAAGTCCCTTAAAAATTTTCCAATTTTTGTCCCAATTCTTCCCATTCCCATTGAAACTTTTCAAATCCCTCTCAAAATTGTTGAAATTCTCTTGAAGCTTTTAAAATTCTCTCTAGAATTTTCAAAATCCATGGCCACAGGTTTACAATTTCACGTCAAAAAATGGCTAAAATTCCAGTTGAAATTTTTTCAAAGTCCCTTAAAAATTTTCCAATTTTTGTCCCAATTCTTCCCATTCCCATTGAAACTTTTCAAATCCCTCTCAAAATTGTAGAAATTCTGTTGAAGCTTTTAAAATTCTCTCTAGAATTTTCAAAATCCATGGCCACAGGTTTACAATTTCACGTCAAAAAATGGCTAAAATTCCAGTTGAAATTTTTTCAAAGTCCCTGAAAAATTTTCCAATTTTTGTCCCAATTCTTCCCATTCCCATTGAAACTTTTCAAATCCCTCTCAAAATTGTTGAAATTCTCTTGAAGCTTTTAAAATTCTCTCTAGAATTTTCAAAATCCATGTCCACATGTTTACAATTTCACGTCAAAAAATGGCTAAAATTCCAGTTGAAATTTTTTCAAAGTCCCTTAACAATTTTCCAATTTTTGTCCCAATTCTTCCCATTCCCATTGAAACTTTTCAAATCCCTCTCAAAATTGTTGAAATTCTCTTGAAGCTTTTAAAATTCTCTCTAGAATTTTCAAAATCCATGTCCACATGTTCACAATTTCACGTTCTAAAAAATTGCTAAAATTCCAGTTGAAATTTTTTCAAAGTCCCTTCAAAATTTTCCAATTTTTGTCCCAATTCTTCCCATTCCCATTGAAACTTTTCAAATCCCTCTCAAAATTGTTGAAATTCTGTTGAAGCTTTTAAAATTCTCTCTAGAAATTTTCAAAATCCATGTCCACATGTTCACAATTTCACGTTAAAAAATGGCTAAAATTCCAGTTGAAATTTTTTCAAAGTCCCTTAAAAATTTTCCAATTTTTGTCCCAATTCTTCCCATTCCCATTGAAACTTTTCAAATCCCTCTCAAAATTGTTGAAATTCTGTTGAAGCTTTAAAATTCTCTCTAGAATTTTCAAAATCCATGGCCACATGTTTACAATTTCACGTCAAAAAATGGCTAAAATTCCAGTTGAAATTTTTTCAAAGTCCCTGAAAAATTTTCCAATTTTTGTCCCAATTCTTCCCATTCCCATTGAAACTTTTCAAATCCCTCTCAAAATTGTTGAAATTCTGTTGAAGCTTTTAAAATTCTCTCTAGAATTTTCAAAATCCATGTCCACATGTTTACAATTTCACGTTCTAAAAAATGCTAAAATTCCAGTTGAAATTTTTTCAAAGTCCCTTAAAAATTTTCCAATTTTTGTCCCAATTCTTCCCATTCCCATTGAAACTTTTCAAATCCCTCTCAAAATTGTTGAAATTCTGTTGAAGCTTTTAAATTCTCTCTAGAATTTTCAAAATCCATGGCCACATGTTTACAATTTCATGTCAAAAAATTGCTAAAATTCCAGTTGAAATTTTTTCAAAGTCCCTTAAAAATTTTCCAATTTTGTCCCAATTCTTCCCATTCCCATTGAAACTTTTCAAATCCCTCTCAAAATTGTTGAAATTCTCTTGAAGCTTTTAAAATTCTCTCTAGAATTTTCAAAATCCATGTCCACATGTTTACAATTTCACGTCAAAAAATGGCTAAAATTCCAGTTGAAATTTTTTCAAAGTCCCTGAAAAATTTTCCAATTTTTGTCCCAATTCTTCCCATTCCCATTGAAACTTTTCAAATCCCTCTCAAAATTGTAGAAATTCTGTTGAAGCTTTTAAAATTCTCTCTAGAATTTTCAAAATCCATGTCCACATGTTTACAATTTCACGTCAAAAAATGGCTAAAATTCCAGTTGAAATTTTTTCAAAGTCCCTTAAAAATTTTCCAATTTTTGTCCCAATTCTTCCCATTCCCATTGAAACTTTTCAAATCCCTCTCAAAATTGTTGAAATTCTGTTGAAGCTTTTAAAATTCTCTCTAGAATTTTCAAAATCCATGTCCACATGTTTACAATTTCACGTCAAAAAAATGCTAAAATTCCAGTTGAAATTTTTTCAAAGTCCCTTAAAAATTTTCCAATTTTTGTCCCAATTCTTCCCATTCCCATTGAAACTTTTCAAATCCCTCTCAAAATTGTTGAAATTCTCTTGAAGCTTTTAAAATTCTCTCTAGAATTTTCAAAATCCATGGCCACATGTTTACAATTTCACGTCAAAAAATGGCTAAAATTCCAGTTGAAATTTTTTCAAAGTCCCTGAAAAATTTTCCAATTTTTGTCCCAATTCTTCCCATTCCCATTGAAACTTTTCAAATCCCTCTCAAAATTGTTGAAATTCTCTTGAAGCTTTTAAAATTCTCTCTAGAATTTTCAAAATCCATGTCCACATGTTTACAATTTCACGTCAAAAAATGGCTAAAATTCCAGTTGAAATTTTTTCAAAGTCCCTTAAAAATTTTCCAATTTTTGTCCCAATTCTTCCCATTCCCATTGAAACTTTTCAAATCCCTCTCAAAATTGTTGAAATTCTCTTGAAGCTTTTAAAATTCTCTCTAGAATTTTCAAAATCCATGTCCACATGTTTACAATTTCACGTCAAAAAATGGCTAAAATTCCAGTTGAAATTTTTTCAAAGTCCCTTAACAATTTTCCAATTTTTGTCCCAATTCTTCCCATTCCCATTGAAACTTTTCAAATCCCTCTCAAAATTGTTGAAATTCTGTTGAAGCTTTTAAAATTCTCTCTAGAATTTTCAAAATCCATGTCCACATGTTCACAATTTCACGTTCTAAAAAATTGCTAAAATTCCAGTTGAAATTTTTTCAAAGTCCCTTCAAAATTTTCCAATTTTTGTCCCAATTCTTCCCATTCCCATTGAAACTTTTCAAATCCCTCTCAAAATTGTTGAAATTCTGTTGAAGCTTTTAAAATTCTCTCTAGAATTTTCAAAATCCATGTCCACATGTTCACAATTTCACGTCAAAAAATGGCTAAAATTCCAGTTGAAATTTTTTCAAAGTCCCTGAAAAATTTTCCAATTTTTGTCCCAATTCTTCCCATTCCCATTGAAACTTTTCAAATCCCTCTCAAAATTGTTGAAATTCTGTTGAAGCTTTTAAAATTCTCTCTAGAATTTTCAAAATCCATGGCCACATGTTTACAATTTCACATCAAAAAATGGCTAAAATTCCAGTTGAAATTTTTTCAAAGTCCCTGAAAAATTTTCCAATTTTTGTCCCAATTCTTCCCATTCCCATTGAAACTTTTCAAATCCCTCTCAAAATTGTTGAAATTCTGTTAAAGCTTTTAAAATTCTCTCTAGAATTTTCAAAATCCATGTCCACATGTTTACAATTTCACGTTCTAAAAAATGCTAAAATTCCAGTTGAAATTTTTTCAAAGTCCCTTAAAAATTTTCCAATTTTTGTCCCAATTCTTCCCATTCCCATTGAAACTTTTCAAATCCCTCTCAAAATTGTTGAAATTCTCTTGAAGCTTTTAAAATTCTCTCTAGAATTTTCAAAATCCATGGCCACATGTTTACAATTTCACGTAAAAAAAATGCTAAAATTCCAGTTGAAATTTTTTCAAAGTCCCTTAAAAAATTTCCAATTTTTGTCCCAATTCTTCCCATTCCCATTGAAACTTTTCAAATCCCTCTCAAAACTGTTGAAATTCTCTTGAAGCTTTTAAAATTCTCTCTAGAATTTTCAAAATCCATGTCCACATCTTTACAATTTCACGTAAAAAAAATGCTAAAATTCCAGTTGAAATTTTTTCAAAGTCCCTTAAAAATTTTCCAATTTTTGTCCCAATTCTTCCCATTCCCATTGAAACTTTTCAAATCCCTCTCAAAATTGTTGAAATTCTCTTGAAGCTTTTAAAATTCTCTCTAGAATTTTCAAAATCCTTGTCCACATGTTTACAATTTCACGTAAAAAAATGGCTAAAATTCCAGTTGAAATTATTTCAAAGTCCCTGAAAAATTTTCCAATTTTTGTCCCAATTCTTCCCATTCCCATTGAAACTTTTCAAATCCCTCTCAAAATTGTTGAAATTCTCTTGAAGCTTTTAAAATTCTCTCTAGAATTTTCAAAATCCATGTCCACATGTTTACAATTTCACGTCAAAAAATGGCTAAAATTCCAGTTGAAATTTTTTCAAAGTCCCTTAACAATTTTCCAATTTTTGTCCCAATTCTTCCCATTCCCATTGAAACTTTTCAAATCCCTCTCAAAATTGTTGAAATTCTCTTGAAGCTTTTAAAATTCTCTCTAGAATTTTCAAAATCCATGTCCACATGTTCACAATTTCACGTTCTAAAAAATTGCTAAAATTCCAGTTGAAATTTTTTCAAAGTCCCTTCAAAATTTTCCAATTTTTGTCCCAATTCTTCCCATTCCCATTGAAACTTTTCAAATCCCTCTCAAAATTGTTGAAATTCTGTTGAAGCTTTTAAAATTCTCTCTAGAATTTTCAAAATCCATGTCCACATGTTCACAATTTCACGTTAAAAAATGGCTAAAATTCCAGTTGAAATTTTTTCAAAGTCCCTTCAAAATTTTCCAATTTTTGTCCCAATTCTTCCCATTCCCATTGAAACTTTTCAAATCCCTCTCAAAATTGTTGAAATTCTGTTGAAGCTTTTAAAATTCTCTCTAGAATTTTCAAAATCCATGTCCACATGTTTACAATTTCACGTCAAAAAATGGCTAAAATTCCAGTTGAAATTTTTTCAAAGTCCCTTAACAATTTTCCAATTTTTGTCCCAATTCTTCCCATTCCCATTGAAACTTTTCAAATCCCTCTCAAAATTGTTGAAATTCTGTTAAAGCTTTTAAAATTCTCTCTAGAATTTTCAAAATCCATGTCCACATGTTTACAATTTCACGTTCTAAAAAATGCTAAAATTCCAGTTGAAATTTTTTCAAAGTCCCTTAAAAATTTTCCAATTTTTGTCCCAATTCTTCCCATTCCCATTGAAACTTTTCAAATCCCTCTCAAAATTGTTGAAATTCTGTTGAAGCTTTTAAAATTCTCTCTAGAATTTTCAAAATCCATGGCCACATGTTTACAATTTCATGTCAAAAAATTGCTAAAATTCCAGTTGAAATTTTTTCAAAGTCCCTTAAAAATTTTCCAATTTTTGTCCCAATTCTTCCCATTCCCATTGAAACTTTTCAAATCCCTCTCAAAATTGTTGAAATTCTCTTGAAGCTTTTAAAATTCTCTCTAGAATTTTCAAAATCCATGTCCACATGTTTACAATTTCACGTCAAAAAATGGCTAAAATTCCAGTTGAAATTTTTTCAAAGTCCCTTAAAAATTTTCCAATTTTTGTCCCAATTCTTCCCATTCCCATTGAAACTTTTCAAATCCCTCTCAAAATTGTTGAAATTCTGTTGAAGCTTTTAAAATTCTCTCTAGAATTTTCAAAATCCATGTCCACATGTTTACAATTTCACGTCAAAAAATGGCTAAAATTCCAGTTGAAATTTTTTCAAAGTCCCTGAAAAATTTTCCAATTTTTGTCCCAATTCTTCCCATTCCCATTGAAACTTTTCAAATCCCTCTCAAAATTGTAGAAATTCTGTTGAAGCTTTTAAAATTCTCTCTAGAATTTTCAAAATCCATGTCCACATGTTTACAATTTCACGTCAAAAAATGGCTAAAATTCCAGTTGAAATTTTTTCAAAGTCCCTTAAAAATTTTCCAATTTTTGTCCCAATTCTTCCCATTCCCATTGAAACTTTTCAAATCCCTCTCAAAATTGTTGAAATTCTATTGAAGCTTTTAAAATTCTCTCTAGAATTTTCAAAATCCATGGCCACATGTTTACAATTTCACGTCAAAAAATGGCTAAAATTCCAGTTGAAATTTTTTCAAAGTCCCTTAAAAATTTTCCAATTTTTGTCCCAATTCTTCCCATTCCCATTGAAACTTTTCAAATCCCTCTCAAAATTGTTGAAATTCTGTTGAAGCTTTTAAAATTCTCTCTAGAATTTTCAAAATCCATGTCCACATGTTCACAATTTCATGTAAAAAAATTGCTAAAATTCCAGTTGAAATTTTTTCAAAGTCCCTTAAAAATTTTCCAATTTTTGTCCCAATTCTTCCCATTCCCATTGAAACTTTTCAAATCCCTCTCAAAATTGTTGAAATTCTCTTGAAGCTTTTAAAATTCTCTCTAGAATTTTCAAAATCCATGGCCACATGTTTACAATTTCATGTCAAAAAATTGCTAAAATTCCAGTTGAAATTTTTTCAAAGTCCCTTAACAATTTTCCAATTTTTGTCCCAATTCTTCCCATTCCCATTGAAACTTTTCAAATCCCTCTCAAAATTGTTGAAATTCTGTTGAAGCTTTAAAAATTCTCTCTAGAATTTTCAAAATCCATGTCCACATGTTCACAATTTCACGTTCTAAAAAATTGCTAAAATTCCAGTTGAAATTTTTTCAAAGTCCCTTAAAAATTTTCCAATTTTTGTCCCAATTCTTCCCATTCCCATTGAAACTTTTCAAATCCCTCTCAAAATTGTTGAAATTCTGTTGAAGCTTTTAAAATTCTCTCTAGAATTTTCAAAATCCATGTCCACATGTTCACAATTTCACGTCAAAAAATTGCTAAAATTCCAGTTGAAATTTTTTCAAAGTCCCTTAAAAATTTTCCAATTTTTGTCCCAATTCTTCCCATTCCCATTGAAACTTTTCAAATCCCTCTCAAAATTGTTGAAATTCTGTTGAAGCTTTTAAAATTCTCTCTAGAATTTTCAAAATCCATGGCCACAGGTTTACAATTTCACGTCAAAAAATGGCTAAAATTCCAGTTGAAATTTTTTCAAAGTCCCTGAAAAATTTTCCAATTTTTGTCCCAATTCTTCCCATTCCCATTGAAACTTTTCAAATCCCTCTCAAAATTGTTGAAATTCTCTTGAAGCTTTTAAAATTCTCTCTAGAATTCTCAAAATCCATGTCCACATGTTTACAATTTCATGTTCTAAAAAATGCTAAAATTCCAGTTGAAATTTTTTCAAAGTCCCTTAAAAATTTTCCAATTTTTGTCCCAATTCTTCCCATTCCCATTGAAACTTTTCAAATCCCTCTCAAAATTGTTGAAATTCTCTTGAAGCTTTTAAAATTCTCTCTAGAATTTTCAAAATCCATGGCCACATGTTTACAATTTCATGTCAAAAAATTGCTAAAATTCCAGTTGAAATTTTTTCAAAGTCCCTGAAAAATTTTCCAATTTTTGTCCCAATTCTTCCCATTCCCATTGAAACTTTTCAAATCCCTCTCAAAATTGTTGAAATTCTCTTGAAGCTTTTAAAATTCTCTCTAGAATTTTCAAAATCCGTGTCCACATGTTTACAATTTCACGTAAAAAAATGGCTAAAATTCCAGTTGAAATTTTTTCAAAGTCCCTTAAAAATTTTCCAATTTTTGTCCCAATTCTTCCCATTCCCATTGAAACTTTTCAAATCCCTCTCAAAATTGTTGAAATTCTCTTGAAGCTTTTAAAATTCTCTCTAGAATTTTCAAAATCCATGTCCACATGTTTACAATTTCACGTCAAAAAATGGCTAAAATTCCAGTTGAAATTTTTTCAAAGTCCCTTAAAAGTTTTCCAATTTTTGTCCCAATTCTTCCCATTCCCATTGAAACTTTTCAAATCCCTCTCAAAATTGTTGAAATTCTGTTGAAGCTTTTAAAATTCTCTCTAGAATTTTCAAAATCCATGTCCACATGTTTACAATTTCACGTCAAAAAATGGCTAAAATTCCAGTTGAAATTTTTCCAAAGTCCCTTAAAAATTTTCCAATTTTTGTCCCAATTCTTCCCATTCCCATTGAAACTTTTCAAATCCCTCTCAAAATTGTTGAAATTCTCTTGAAGCTTTTAAAATTCTCTCTAGAATTTTCAAAATCCATGTCCACATGTTTACAATTTCACGTCAAAAAATGGCTAAAATTCCAGTTGAAATTTTTTCAAAGTCCCTTAACAATTTTCCAATTTTTGTCCCAATTCTTCCCATTCCCATTGAAACTTTTCAAATCCCTCTCAAAATTGTTGAAATTCTCTTGAAGCTTTTAAAATTCTCTCTAGAATTTTCAAAATCCATGTCCACATGTTTACAATTTCACGTAAAAAAATGGCTAAAATTCCAGTTGAAATTTTTTCAAAGTCCCTTAAAAATTTTCCAATTTTTGTCCCAATTCTTCCCATTCCCATTGAAACTTTTCAAATCCCTCTCAAAATTGTTGAAATTCTGTTGAAGCTTTTAAAATTCTCTCTAGAATTTTCAAAATCCATGGCCACATGTTTACAATTTCACGTCAAAAAATGGCTAAAATTCCAGTTGAAATTTTTTCAAAGTCCCTTAAAAATTTTCCAATTTTTGTCCCAATTCTTCCCATTCCCATTGAAACTTTTCAAATCCCTCTCAAAATTGTTGAAATTCTGTTGAAGCTTTTAAAATTCTCTCTAGAATTTTCAAAATCCATGGCCACAGGTTTACAATTTCACGTCAAAAAATGGCTAAAATTCCAGTTGAAATTTTTTCAAAGTCCCTTAAAAATTTTCCAATTTTTGTCCCAATTCTTCCCATTCCCATTGAAACTTTTCAAATCCCTCTCAAAATTGTTGAAATTCTCTTGAAGCTTTTAAAATTCTCTCTAGAATTTTCAAAATCCATGGCCACATGTTTACAATTTCACGTCAAAAAATGGCTAAAATTCCAGTTGAAATTTTTTCAAAGTCCCTTAAAAATTTTCCAATTTTTGTCCCAATTCTTCCCATTCCCATTGAAACTTTTCAAATCCCTCTCAAAATTGTTGAAATTCTGTTGAAGCTTTTAAAATTCTCTCTAGAATTTTCAAAATCCATGTCCACATGTTTACAATTTCACGTCAAAAAATTGCTAAAATTCCAGTTGAAATTTTTTCAAAGTCCCTTAAAAATTTTCCAATTTTTGTCCCAATTCTTCCCATTCCCATTTAAACTTTTCAAATCCCTCTCAAAATTGTTGAAATTCTCTTGAAGCTTTTAAAATTCTCTCTAGAATTTTCAAAATCCATGTCCACATGTTTACAATTTCACGTCAAAAAATGGCTAAAATTCCAGTTGAAATTTTTTCAAAGTCCCTTAAAAATTTTCCAATTTTTGTCCCAATTCTTCCCATTCCCATTGAAACTTTTCAAATCCCTCTCAAAATTGTTGAAATTCTGTTGAAGCTTTTAAAATTCTCTCTAGAATTTTCAAAATCCATGTCCACATGTTTACAATTTCACGTCAAAAAATTGCTAAAATTCCAGTTGAAATTTTTTCAAAGTCCCTTCAAAATTTTCCAATTTTTGGCCCAATTCTTCCCATTCCCATTGAAACTTTTCAAATCCCTCTCAAAATTGTTGAAATTCTCTTGAAGCTTTTAAAATTCTCTCTAGAATTTTCAAAATCCATGGCCACATGTTTACAATTTCACGTCAAAAAATTGCTAAAATTCCAGTTGAAATTTTTTCAAAGTCCCTTAAAAATTTTCCAATTTTTGTCCCAATTCTTCCCATTCCCATTGAAACTTTTCAAATCCCTCTCAAAATTGTAGAAATTCTGTTAAAGCTTTTAAAATTCTCTCTAGAATTTTCAAAATCCATGGCCACAGGTTTACAATTTCACGTCAAAAAATGGCTAAAATTCCAGTTGAAATTTTTTCAAAGTCCCTTAAAAATTTTCCAATTTTTGTCCCAATTCTTCCCATTCCCATTGAAACTTTTCAAATCCCTCTCAAAATTGTTGAAATTCTGTTGAAGCTTTAAAAATTCTCTCTAGAATTTTCAAAATCCATGTCCACATGTTCACAATTTCACGTTCTAAAAAATTGCTAAAATTCCAGTTGAAATTTTTTCAAAGTCCCTTAAAAATTTTCCAATTTTTGTCCCAATTCTTCCCATTCCCATTGAAACTTTTCAAATCCCTCTCAAAATTGTTGAAATTCTGTTGAAGCTTTTAAAATTCTCTCTAGAATTTTCAAAATCCATGTCCACATGTTCACAATTTCACGTCAAAAATTGCTAAAATTCCAGTTGAAATTTTTTCAAAGTCCCTTAAAAATTTTCCAATTTTTGTCCCAATTCTTCCCATTCCCATTGAAACTTTTCAAATCCCTCTCAAAATTGTTGAAATTCTCTTGAAGCTTTTAAAATTCTCTCTAGAATTTTCAAAATCCATGGCCACATGTTTACAATTTCACGTAACAAAATGGCTAAAATTCCAGTTGAAATTTTTTCAAAGTCCCTGAAAAATTTTCCAATTTTTGTCCCAATTCTTCCCATTCCCATTGAAACTTTTCAAATCCCTCTCAAAATTGTTGAAATTCTGTTAAAGCTTTTAAAATTCTCTCTAGAATTCTCAAAATCCATGTCCACATGTTTACAATTTCATGTTCTAAAAAATGCTAAAATTCCAGTTGAAATTTTTTCAAAGTCCCTTAAAAATTTTCCAATTTTTGTCCCAATTCTTCCCATTCCCATTGAAACTTTTCAAATCCCTCTCAAAATTGTTGAAATTCTCTTGAAGCTTTTAAAATTCTCTCTAGAATTTTCAAAATCCATGTCCACATGTTTACAATTTCATGTCAAAAAATTGCTAAAATTCCAGTTGAAATTTTTTCAAAGTCCCTGAAAAATTTTCCAATTTTTGTCCCAATTCTTCCCATTCCCATTGAAACTTTTCAAATCCCTCTCAAAATTGTTGAAATTCTCTTGAAGCTTTTAAAATTCTCTCTAGAATTTTCAAAATCCATGTCCACATGTTCACAATTTCACGTAAAAAAATGGCTAAAATTCCAGTTGAAATTTTTTCAAAGTCCCTTAAAAATTTTCCAATTTTTGTCCCAATTCTTCCCATTCCCATTGAAACTTTTCAAATCCCTCTCAAAATTGTTGAAATTCTCTTGAAGCTTTTAAAATTCTCTCTAGAATTTTCAAAATCCATGTCCACATGTTTACAATTTCACGTCAAAAAATGGCTAAAATTCCAGTTGAAATTTTTTCAAAGTCCCTTAACAATTTTCCAATTTTTGTCCCAATTCTCCCCATTCCCATTGAAACTTTTCAAATCCCTCTCAAAATTGTTGAAATTCTGTTGAAGCTTTAAAAATTCTCTCTAGAATTTTCAAAATCCATGTCCACATGTTTACAATTTCACGTAAAAAAATGGCTAAAATTCCAGTTGAAATTTTTTCAAAGTCCCTTCAAAATTTTCCAATTTTTGTCCCAATTCTTCCCATTCCCATTGAAACTTTTCAAATCCCTCTCAAAATTGTTGAAATTCTGTTGAAGCTTTTAAAATTCTCTCTAGAATTTTCAAAATCCATGGCCACATGTTTACAATTTCACGTCAAAAAATGGCTAAAATTCCAGTTGAAATTTTTTCAAAGTCCCTTCAAAATTTTCCAATTTTTGTCCCAATTCTTCCCATTCCCATTGAAACTTTTCAAATCCCTCTCAAAATTGTTGAAATTCTCTTGAAGCTTTTAAAATTCTCTCTAGAATTTTCAAAATCCATGGCCACAGGTTTACAATTTCACGTCAAAAAATGGCTAAAATTCCAGTTGAAATTTTTTCAAAGTCCCTGAAAAATTTTCCAATTTTTGTCCCAATTCTTCCCATTCCCATTGAAACTTTTCAAATCCCTCTCAAAATTGTTGAAATTCTCTTGAAGCTTTTAAAATTCTCTCTAGAATTTTCAAAATCCTTGGCCACATGTTTACAATTTCACGTCAAAAAATGGCTAAAATTCCAGTTGAAATTTTTTCAAAGTCCCTTAAAAATTTTCCAATTTTTGTCCCAATTCTTCCCATTCCCATTGAAACTTTTCAAATCCCTCTCAAAATTGTTGAAATTCTGTTGAAGCTTTTAAAATTCTCTCTAGAATTTTCAAAATCCATGGCCACATGTTTACAATTTCACGTCAAAAAATTGCTAAAATTCCAGTTGAAATTTTTTCAAAGTCCCTTAAAAATTTTCCAATTTTTGTCCCAATTCTTCCCATTCCCATTGAAACTTTTCAAATCCCTCTCAAAATTGTTGAAATTCTCTTGAAGCTTTTAAAATTCTCTCTAGAATTTTCAAAATCCATGTCCACATGTTTACAATTTCACGTCAAAAAATGGCTAAAATTCCAGTTGAAATTTTTTCAAAGTCCCTTCAAAATTTTCCAATTTTTGTCCCAATTCTTCCCATTCCCATTGAAACTTTTCAAATCCCTCTCAAAATTGTTGAAATTCTGTTGAAGCTTTTAAAATTCTCTCTAGAATTTTCAAAATCCATGTCCACATGTTTACAATTTCACGTCAAAAAATTGCTAAAATTCCAGTTGAAATTTTTTCAAAGTCCCTTCAAAATTTTCCAATTTTTGGCCCAATTCTTCCCATTCCCATTGAAACTTTTCAAATCCCTCTCAAAATTGTTGAAATTCTCTTGAAGCTTTTAAAATTCTCTCTAGAATTTTCAAAATCCATGGCCACATGTTTACAATTTCACGTCAAAAAATTGCTAAAATTCCAGTTGAAATTTTTTCAAAGTCCCTTAAAAATTTTCCAATTTTTGTCCCAATTCTTCCCATTCCCATTGAAACTTTTCAAATCCCTCTCAAAATTGTAGAAATTCTGTTAAAGCTTTTAAAATTCTCTCTAGAATTTTCAAAATCCATGGCCACAGGTTTACAATTTCACGTCAAAAAATGGCTAAAATTCCAGTTGAAATTTTTTCAAAGTCCCTTAAAAATTTTCCAATTTTTGTCCCAATTCTTCCCATTCCCATTGAAACTTTTCAAATCCCTCTCAAAATTGTTGAAATTCTCTTGAAGCTTTTAAAATTCTCTCTAGAATTTTCAAAATCCATGGCCACATGTTTACAATTTCATGTCAAAAAATGGCTAAAATTCCAGTTGAAATTTTTTCAAAGTCCCTTAAAAATTTTCCAATTTTTGTCCCAATTCTTCCCATTCCCATTGAAACTTTTCAAATCCCTCTCAAAATTGTTGAAATTCTCTTGAAGCTTTTAAAATTCTCTCTAGAATTTTCAAAATCCACTTCAACATGTTTACAATTTCACGTCAAAAAATGGCTAAAATTCCAGTTGAAATTTTTTCAAAGTCCCTTAAAAATTTTCCAATTTTTGTCCCAATTCTTCCCATTCCCATTGAAACTTTTCAAATCCCTCTCAAAATTGTTGAAATTCTCTTGAAGCTTTTAAAATTCTCTCTAGAATTTTCAAAATCCATGTCCACATGTTTACAATTTCATGTAAAAAAAATCCTAAAATTCCAGTTGAAATTTTTTCAAAGTCCCTTAAAAATTTTCCAATTTTTGTCCCAATTCTTCCCATTCCCATTGAAACTTTTCAAATCCCTCTCAAAATTGTTGAAATTCTGTTGAAGCTTTTAAAATTCTCTCTAGAATTTTCAAAATCCATGGCCACATGTTTACAATTTCACGTCAAAAAATGGCTAAAATTCCAGTTGAAATTTTTTCAAAGTCCCTGAAAAATTTTCCCATTTTTGTCCCAATTCTTCCCATTCCCATTGAAACTTTTCAAATCCCTCTCAAAATTGTTGAAATTCTGTTGAAGCTTTTAAAATTCTCTCTAGAATTTTCAAAATCCATGTCCACATGTTTACAATTTCACGTAAAAAAATGGCTAAAATTCCAGTTGAAATTTTTTCAAAGTCCCTTCAAAATTTTCCAATTTTTGTCCCAATTCTTCCCATTCCCATTGAAACTTTTCAAATCCCTCTCAAAATTGTTGAAATTCTGTTGAAGCTTTTAAAATTCTTTCTAGAATTTTCAAAATCCATGTCCACATGTTTACAATTTCACGTCAAAAAATGGCTAAAATTCCAGTTGAAATTTTTTCAAAGTCCCTTAAAAATTTTCCAATTTTTGTCCCAATTCTTCCCATTCCCATTGAAACTTTTCAAATCCCTCTCAAAATTGTTGAAATTCTCTTGAAGCTTTTAAAATTCTCTCTAGAATTTTCAAAATCCATGGCCACATGTTTACAATTTCACGTAAAAAAATGGCTAAAATTCCAGTTGAAATTTTTTCAAAGTCCCTTCAAAATTTTCCAATTTTTGTCCCAATTCTTCCCATTCCCATTGAAACTTTTCAAATCCCTCTCAAAATTGTTGAAATTCTCTTGAAGCTTTTAAAATTCTCTCTAGAATTTTCAAAATCCATGGCCACATGTTTACAATTTCACGTCAAAAAATGGCTAAAATTCCAGTTGAAATTTTTTCAAAGTCCCTTAAAAATTTTCCAATTTTTGTCCCAATTCTTCCCATTCCCATTGAAACTTTTCAAATCCCTCTCAAAATTGTTGAAATTCTCTTGAAGCTTTTAAAATTCTCTCTAGAATTTTCAAAATCCACTTCAACATGTTTACAATTTCACGTCAAAAAATGGCTAAAATTCCAGTTGAAATTTTTTCAAAGTCCCTTAAAAATTTTCCAATTTTTGTCCCAATTCTTCCCATTCCCATTGAAACTTTTCAAATCCCTCTCAAAATTGTTGAAATTCTGTTGAAGCTTTTAAAATTCTCTCTAGAATTTTCAAAATCCATGTCCACATGTTTACAATTTCACGTCAAAAAATGGCTAAAATTCCAGTTGAAATTTTTTCAAAGTCCCTTAAAAATTTTCCAATTTTTGTCCCAATTCTTCCCATTCCCATTGAAACTTTTCAAATCCCTCTCAAAATTGTTGAAATTCTGTTGAAGCTTTTAAAATTCTCTCTAGAATTTTCAAAATCCATGTCCACATGTTTACAATTTCACGTAAAAAATGGCTAAAATTCCAGTTGAAATTTTTTCAAAGTCCCTTAAAAATTTTCCAATTTTTGTCCCAATTCTTCCCATTCCCATTGAAACTTTTCAAATCCCTCTCAAAATTGTTGAAATTCTCTTGAAGCTTTTAAAATTCTCTCTAGAATTTTCAAAATCCATGGCCACATGTTTACAATTTCACGTCAAAAAATGGCTAAAATTCCAGTTGAAATTTTTTCAAAGTCCCTGAAAAATTTTCCAATTTTTGTCCCAATTCTTCCCATTCCCATTGAAACTTTTCAAATCCCTCTCAAAATTGTAGAAATTCTGTTAAAGCTTTTAAAATTCTCTCTAGAATTTTCAAAATCCATGTCCACATGTTTACAATTTCATGTAAAAAAAATGCTAAAATTCCAGTTGAAATTTTTTCAAAGTCCCTTAAAAAATTTCCAATTTTTGTCCCAATTCTTCCCATTCCCATTGAAACTTTTCAAATCCCTCTCAAAATTGTTGAAATTCTGTTGAAGCTTTTAAAATTCTCTCTAGAATTTTCAAAATCTATGGCCACATGTTTACAATTTCACGTCAAAAAATGGCTAAAATTCCAGTTGAAATTTTTTCAAAGTCCCTTAAAAATTTTCCAATTTTTGTCCCAATTCTTCCCATTCCCATTGAAACTTTTCAAATCCCTCTCAAAATTGTAGAAATTCTGTTAAAGCTTTTAAAATTCTCTCTAGAATTTTCAAAATCCATGTCCACATGTTTACAATTTCATGTAAAAAAAATGCTAAAATTCCAGTTGAAATTTTTTCAAAGTCCCTTAAAAAATTTCCAATTTTTGTCCCAATTCTTCCCATTCCCATTGAAACTTTTCAAATCCCTCTCAAAATTGTTGAAATTCTCTTGAAGCTTTTAAAATTCTCTCTAGAATTTTCAAAATCCATGGCCACATGTTTACAATTTCACATAAAAAAATGGCTAAAATTCCAGTTGAAATTTTTTCAAAGTCCCTTAAAAATTTTCCAATTTTTGTCCCAATTCTTCCCATTCCCATTGAAACTTTTCAAATCCCTCTCAAAATTGTTGAAATTCTGTTGAAGCTTTTAAAATTCTCTCTAGAATTTTCAAAATCCATGGCCACATGTTTACAATTTCACGTAAAAAAATTGCTAAAATTCCAGTTGAAATTTTTTCAAAGTCCCTTAAAAATTTTCCAATTTTTGTCCCAATTCTTCCCATTCCCATTGAAACTTTTCAAATCCCTCTCAAAATTGTTGAAATTCTCTTGAAGCTTTTAAAATTCTCTCTAGAATTTTCAAAATCCATGTCCACATGTTTACAATTTCACGTAAAAAATGGCTAAAATTCCAGTTGAAATTTTTTCAAAGTCCCTTAAAAATTTTCCAATTTTTGTCCCAATTCTTCCCATTCCCATTGAAACTTTTCAAATCCCTCTCAAAATTGTTGAAATTCTGTTGAAGCTTTTAAAATTCTCTCTAGAATTTTCAAAATCCATGGCCACCTGTTTACAATTTCACGTCAAAAAATGGCTAAAATTCCAGTTGAAATTTTTTCAAAGTCCCTTAAAAATTTTCCAATTTTTGTCCCAATTCTTCCCATTCCCATTGAAACTTTTCAAATCCCTCTCAAAATTGTTGAAATTCTGTTGAAGCTTTTAAAATTCTCTCTAGAATTTTCAAAATCCATGTCCACATGTTTACAATTTCACGTAAAAAATGGCTAAAATTCCAGTTGAAATTTTTTCAAAGTCCCTTAAAAATTTTCCAATTTTTGTCCCAATTCTTCCCATTCCCATTGAAACTTTTCAAATCCCTCTCAAAATTGTTGAAATTCTCTTGAAGCTTTTAAAATTCTCTCTAGAATTTTCAAAATCCATGTCCACATGTTTACAATTTCACGTCAAAAAATGGCTAAAATTCCAGTTGAAATTTTTTCAAAGTCCCTTAAAAATTTTCCAATTTTTGTCCCAATTCTTCCCATTCCCATTGAAACTTTTCAAATCCCTCTCAAAATTGTTGAAATTCTCTTGAAGCTTTTAAAATTCTCTCTAGAATTTTCAAAATCCATGGCCACATGTTTACAATTTCACGTCAAAAAATGGCTAAAATTCCAGTTGAAATTTTTTCAAAGTCCCTTCAAAATTTTCCAATTTTTGTCCCAATTCTTCCCATTCCCATTGAAACTTTTCAAATCCCTCTCAAAATTGTAGAAATTCTGTTAAAGCTTTTAAAATTCTCTCTAGAATTTTCAAAATCCATGTCCACATGTTTAATATTTCATGTAAAAAAAATGCTAAAATTCCAGTTGAAATTTTTTCAAAGTCCCTTAAAAAATTTCCAATTTTTGTCCCAATTCTTCCCATTCCCATTGAAACTTTTCAAATCCCTCTCAAAATTGTTGAAATTCTGTTGAAGCTTTTAAAATTCTCTCTAGAATTTTCAAAATCTATGGCCACATGTTTACAATTTCACGTCAAAAAATGGCTAAAATTCCAGTTGAAATTTTTTCAAAGTCCCTTAAAAATTTTCCAATTTTTGTCCCAATTCTTCCCATTCCCATTGAAACTTTTCAAATCCCTCTCAAAATTGTAGAAATTCTGTTAAAGCTTTTAAAATTCTCTCTAGAATTTTCAAAATCCATGTCCACATGTTTACAATTTCATGTAAAAAAAATGCTAAAATTCCAGTTGAAATTTTTTCAAAGTCCCTTAAAAAATTTCCAATTTTTGTCCCAATTCTTCCCATTCCCATTGAAACTTTTCAAATCCCTCTCAAAATTGTTGAAATTCTGTTGAAGCTTTTAAAATTCTCTCTAGAATTTTCAAAATCCATGGCCACATGTTTACAATTTCACGTCAAAAAATGGCTAAAATTCCAGTTGAAATTTTTTCAAAGTCCCTTAAAAATTTTCCCATTTTTGTCCCAAATCTTCCCATTCCCATTGAAACTTTTCAAATCCCTCTCAAAATTGTTGAAATTCTCTTGAAGCTTTTAAAATTCTCTCTAGAATTTTCAAAATCCATGTCCACATGTTTACAATTTCACGTAAAAAAAATTGCTAAAATTCCAGTTGAAATTTTTTCAAAGTCCCTTAAAAATTTTCCAATTTTTGTCCCAATTCTTCCCATTCCCATTGAAACTTTTCAAATCCCTCTCAAAATTGTTGAAATTCTCTTGAAGCTTTTAAAATTCTCTCTAGAATTTTCAAAATCCATGGCCACATGTTTACAATTTCACGTCAAAAAATGGCTAAAATTCCAGTTGAAATTTTTTCAAAGTCCCTTAAAAATTTTCCAATTTTTGTCCCAATTCTTCCCATTCCCATTGAAACTTTTCAAATCCCTCTCAAAATTGTTGAAATTCTGTTGAAGCTTTAAAAATTCTCTCTAGAATTTTCAAAATCCATGTCCACATGTTTACAATTTCACGTCAAAAAATGGCTAAAATTCCAGTTGAAATTTTTTCAAAGTCCCTTCAAAATTTTCCAATTTTTGTCCCAATTCTTCCCATTCCCATTGAAACTTTTCAAATCCCTCTCAAAATTGTTGAAATTCTCTTGAAGCTTTTAAAATTCTCTCTAGAATTTTCAAAATCCATGGCCACATGTTTACAATTTCACGTCAAAAAATGGCTAAAATTCCAGTTGAAATTTTTTCAAGGTCCCTTAAAAATTTTCCAATTTTTGTCCCAATTCTTCCCATTCCCATTGAAACTTTTCAAATCCCTCTCAAAATTGTTGAAATTCTGTTAAAGCTTTTAAAATTCTCTCTAGAATTTTCAAAATCCATGGCCACAGGTTTACAATTTCACGTCAAAAAATGGCTAAAATTCCAGTTGAAATTTTTTCAAAGTCCGTTAAAAATTTTCCAATTTTTGTCCCAATTCTTCCCATTCCCATTGAAACTTTTCAAATCCCTCTCAAAATTGTTGAAATTCTCTTGAAGCTTTTAAAATTCTCTCTAGAATTTTCAAAATCCATGTCCACATATTTACAATTTCACGTCAAAAAATGGCTAAAATTCCAGTTGAAATTTTTTCAAAGTCCCTTAAAAATTTTCCAATTTTTGTCCCAATTCTTCCCATTCCCATTGAAACTTTTCAAATCCCTCTCAAAATTGTTGAAATTCTCTTGAAGCTTTTAAAATTCTCTCTAGAATTTTCAAAATCCATGTCCACATGTTTACAATTTCACGTCAAAAAATTGCTAAAATTCCAGTTGAAATTTTTTCAAAGTCCCTTAACAATTTTCCAATTTTTGTCCCAATTCTTCCCATTCCCATTGAAACTTTTCAAATCCCTCTCAAAATTGTCGAAATTCTGTTAAAGCTTTTAAAATTCTCTCTAGAATTTTCAAAATCCATGGCCACAGGTTTACAATTTCACGTCAAAAAATGGCTAAAATTCCAATTGAAATTTTTTCAAAGTCCCTTAAAAATTTTCCAATTTTTGTCCCAATTCTTCCCATTCCCATTGAAACTTTTCAAATCCCTCTCAAAATTGTTGAAATTCTGTTGAAGCTTTTAAAATTCTCTCTAGAATTTTCAAAATCCATGGCCACATGTTTACAATTTCACGTCAAAAAATGGCTAAAATTCCAGTTGAAATTTTTTCAAAGTCCCTTAAAAATTTTCCAATTTTTGTCCCAATTCTTCCCATTCCCATTGAAACTTTTCAAATCCCTCTCAAAATTGTTGAAATTCTGTTGAAGCTTTTAAAATTCTCTCTAGAATTTTCAAAATCCATGTCCACATGTTCACAATTTCACGTAAAAAATTGCTAAAATTCCAGTTGAAATTTTTTCAAAGTCCCTTAAAAATTTTCCAATTTTTGTCCCAATTCTTCCCATTCCCATTGAAACTTTTCAAATCCCTCTCAAAATTGTTGAAATTCTCTTGAAGCTTTTAAAATTCTCTCTAGAATTTTCAAAATCCATGGCCACATGTTTACAATTTCACGTCAAAAAATGGCTAAAATTCCAGTTGAAATTTTTTCAAAGTCCCTGAAAAATTTTCCAATTTTTGTCCCAATTCTTCCCATTCCCATTGAAACTTTTCAAATCCCTCTCAAAATTGTTGAAATTCTCTTGAAGCTTTTAAAATTCTCTCTAGAATTTTCAAAATCCATGTCCACATGTTTACAATTTCACGTAAAAAAATGGCTAAAATTCCAGTTGAAATTTTTTCAAAGTCCCTTAAAAATTTTCCAATTTTTGTCCCAATTCTTCCCATTCCCATTGAAACTTTTCAAATCCCTCTCAAAATTGTTGAAATTCTCTTGAAGCTTTTAAAATTCTCTCTAGAATTTTCAAAATCCATGTCCACATGTTCACAATTTCACGTAAAAAAATTGCTAAAATTCCAGTTGAAATTTTTACAAAGTCCCTTAAAAATTTTCCAATTTTTGTCCCAATTCTTCCCATTCCCATTGAAACTTTTCAAATCCCTCTCAAAATTGTTGAAATTCTCTTGAAGCTTTTAAAATTCTCTCTAGAATTTTCAAAATCCATGGCCACATGTTTACAATTTCACGTCAAAAAATGGCTAAAATTCCAGTTGAAATTTTTTCAAAGTCCCTGAAAAATTTTCCAATTTTTGTCCCAATTCTTCCCATTCCCATTGAAACTTTTCAAATCCCTCTCAAAATTGTTGAAATTCTGTTGAAGCTTTTAAAATTCTCTCTAGAATTTTCAAAATCCATGTCCACATGTTTACAATTTCACGTCAAATAATGGCTAAAATTCCAGTTGAAATTTTTTCAAAGTCCCTTAAAAATTTTCCAATTTTTGTCCCAATTCTTCCCATTCCCATTGAAACTTTTCAAATCCCTCTCAAAATTGTTGAAATTCTCTTGAAGCTTTTAAAATTCTCTCTAGAATTTTCAAAATCCATGGCCACATGTTTACAATTTCACGTCAAAAAATGGCTAAAATTCCAGTTGAAATTTTTTCAAAGTCCCTTAAAAATTTTCCAATTTTTGTCCCAATTCTTCCCATTCCCATTGAAACTTTTCAAATCCCTCTCAAAATTGTAGAAATTCTGTTAAAGCTTTTAAAATTCTCTCTAGAATTTTCAAAATCCATGTCCACATGTTTACAATTTCACGTCAAAAAAATGCTAAAATTCCAGTTGAAATTTTTTCAAAGTCCCTTAAAAATTTCCAATTTTTGTCCCAATTCTTCCCATTCCCATTGAAACTTTTCAAATCCCTCTCAAAACTGTTGAAATTCTCTTGAAGCTTTTAAAATTCTCTCTAGAATTTTCAAAATCCATGGCCACAGGTTTACAATTTCACGTCAAAAAATGGCTAAAATTCCAGTTGAAATTTTTTCAAAGTCCCTTAAAAATTTTCCAATTTTTGTCCCAATTCTTCCCATTCCCATTGAAACTTTTCAAATCCCTCTCAAAATTGTTGAAATTCTGTTGAAGCTTTTAAAATTCTCTCTAGAATTTTCAAAATCCATGGCCACATGTTTACAATTTCACGTCAAATAATTGCTAAAATTCCAGTTGAAATTTTTTCAAAGTCCCTTAAAAATTTTCCAATTTTTGTCCCAATTCTTCCCATTCCCATTGAAACTTTTCAAATCCCTCTCAAAAGTGTTGAAATTCTGTTGAAGCTTTTAAAATTCTCTCTAGAATTTTCAAAATCCATGGCCACATGTTTACAATTTCACGTCAAAAAATTGCTAAAATTCCAGTTGAAATTTTTTCAAAGTCCCTTCAAAATTTTCCAATTTTTGTCCCAATTCTTCCCATTCCCATTGAAACTTTTCAAATCCCTCTCAAAATTGTAGAAATTCTGTTAAAGCTTTTAAAATTCTCTCTAGAATTTTCAAAATCCATGGCCACAGGTTTACAATTTCACGTCAAAAAATTGCTAAAATTCCAGTTGAAATTTTTTCAAAGTCCCTAAAAAATTTTCCAATTTTTGTCCCAATTCTTCCCATTCCCATTGAAACTTTTCAAATCCCTCTCAAAATTGTTGAAATTCTGTTGAAGCTTTTAAAATTCTCTCTAGAATTTTCAAAATCCATGTCCACATGTTTACAATTTCACGTAAAAAAATGGCTAAAATTCCAGTTGAAATTTTTTCAAAGTCCCTTAAAAATTTTCCAATTTTTGTCCCAATTCTTCCCATTCCCATTGAAACTTTTCAAATCCCTCTCAAAATTGTTGAAATTCTCTTGAAGCTTTTAAAATTCTCTCTAGAATTTTCAAAATCCATGTCCACATGTTTACAATTTCACGTAAAAAAATGGCTAAAATTCCAGTTGAAATTTTTTCAAAGTCCCTTAAAAATTTTCCAATTTTTGTCCCAATTCTTCCCATTCCCATTGAAACTTTTCAAATCCCTCTCAAAATTGTTGAAATTCTGTTGAAGCTTTTAAAATTCTCTCTAGAATTTTCAAAATCCATGTCCACATGTTCACAATTTCACGTAAAAAAATTGCTAAAATTCCAGTTGAAATTTTTTCAAAGTCCCTTAAAAATTTTCCAATTTTTGTCCCAATTCTTCCCATTCCCATTGAAACTTTTCAAATCCCTCTCAAAAGTGTTGAAATTCTGTTGAAGCTTTTAAAATTCTCTCTAGAATTTTCAAAATCCATGGCCACATGTTTACAATTTCACGTCAAAAAATGGCTAAAATTCCAGTTGAAATTTTTCAAAGTCCCTTAAAAATTTTCCAATTTTTGTCCCAATTCTTCCCATTCCCATTGAAACTTTTCAAATCCCTCTCAAAATTGTAGAAATTCTGTTAAAGCTTTTAAAATTCTCTCTAGAATTTTCAAAATCCATGGCCACAGGTTTACAATTTCACGTCAAAAAATTGCTAAAATTCCAGTTGAAATTTTTTCAAAGTCCCTTAAAAATTTTCCAATTTTTGTCCCAATTCTTCCCATTCCCATTGAAACTTTTCAAATCCCTCTCAAAATTGTTGAAATTCTGTTGAAGCTTTTAAAATTCTCTCTAGAATTTTCAAAATCCATGTCCACATGTTCACAATTTCACGTAAAAAAATTGCTAAAATTCCAGTTGAAATTTTTTCAAAGTCCCTTAAAAATTTTCCAATTTTTGTCCCAATTCTTCCCATTCCCATTGAAACTTTTCAAATCCCTCTCAAAAGTGTTGAAATTCTGTTGAAGCTTTTAAAATTCTCTCTAGAATTTTCAAAATCCATGGCCACATGTTTACAATTTCACGTCAAAAAATGGCTAAAATTCCAGTTGAAATTTTTTCAAAGTCCCTTAAAAATTTTCCAATTTTTGTCCCAATTCTTCCCATTCCCATTGAAACTTTTCAAATCCCTCTCAAAATTGTTGAAATTCTGTTGAAGCTTTTAAAATTCTCTCTAGAACTTTCAAAATCCATGTCCACATGTTCACAATTTCACGTCAAAAAATTGCTAAAATTCCAGTTGAAATTTTTTCAAAGTCCCTTAAAAATTTTCCAATTTTTGTCCCAATTCTTCCCATTCCCATTGAAACTTTTCAAATCCCTCTCAAAATTGTTGAAATTCTGTTGAAGCTTTTAAAATTCTCTCTAGAATTTTCAAAATCCATGGCCACATGTTTACAATTTCACGTCAAAAAATGGCTAAAATTCCAGTTGAAATTTTTTCAAAGTCCCTTAAAAATTTTCCAATTTTTGTCCCAATTCTTCCCATTCCCATTGAAACTTTTCAAATCCCTCTCAAAATTGTTGAAATTCTGTTGAAGCTTTAAAAATTCTCTCTAGAATTTTCAAAATCCATGTCCACATGTTTACAATTTCACGTAAAAAAATGGCTAAAATTCCAGTTGAAATTTTTTCAAAGTCCCTTAAAAATTTTCCAATTTTTGTCCCAATTCTTCCCATTCCCATTGAAACTTTTCAAATCCCTCTCAAAATTGTTGAAATTCTGTTGAAGCTTTTAAAATTCTCTCTAGAATTTTCAAAATCCACTTCAACATGTTCACAATTTCACGTAACAAAATGGCTAAAATTCCAGTTGAAATTTTTTCAAAGTCCCTTAAAAATTTTCCAATTTTTGTCCCAATTCTTCCCATTCCCATTGAAACTTTTCAAATCCCTCTCAAAATTGTTGAAATTCTGTTGAAGCTTTTAAAATTCTCTCTAGAACTTTCAAAATCCATGTCCACATGTTCACAATTTCACGTCAAAAAATTGCTAAAATTCCAGTTGAAATTTTTTCAAAGTCCCTTAAAAATTTTCCAATTTTTGTCCCAATTCTTCCCATTCCCATTGAAACTTTTCAAATCCCTCTCAAAATTGTAGAAATTCTGTTAAAGCTTTTAAAATTCTCTCTAGAATTTTCAAAATCCATGGCCACAGGTTTACAATTTCACGTCAAAAAATGGCTAAAATTCCAGTTGAAATTTTTTCAAAGTCCCTTAAAAATTTTCCAATTTTTGTCCCAATTCTTCCCATTCCCATTGAAACTTTTCAAATCCCTCTCAAAATTGTTGAAATTCTCTTGAAGCTTTTAAAATTCTCTCTAGAATTTTCAAAATCCATGGCCACATGTTTACAATTTCACGTAAAAAAATGGCTAAAATTCCAGTTGAAATTTTTTCAAAGTCCCTTAAAAATTTTCCAATTTTTGTCCCAATTCTTCCCATTCCCATTGAAACTTTTCAAATCCCTCTCAAAATTGTTGAAATTCTCTTGAAGCTTTTAAAATTCTCTCTAGAATTTTCAAAATCCACTTCAACATGTTTACAATTTCACGTCAAAAAATGGCTAAAATTCCAGTTGAAATTTTTTCAAAGTCCCTTAAAAATTTTCCAATTTTTGTCCCAATTCTTCCCATTCCCATTGAAACTTTTCAAATCCCTCTCAAAATTGTTGAAATTCTCTTGAAGCTTTTAAAATTCTCTCTAGAATTTTCAAAATCCATGGCCACATGTTTACAATTTCACGTCAAAAAATGGCTAAAATTCCAGTTGAAATTTTTTCAAAGTCCCTTAAAAATTTTCCAATTTTTGTCCCAATTCTTCCCATTCCCATTGAAACTTTTCAAATCCCTCTCAAAATTGTTGAAATTCTCTTGAAGCTTTTAAAATTCTCTCTAGAATTTTCAAAATCCATGTCCACATGTTCACAATTTCACGTAAAAAAATTGCTAAAATTCCAGTTGAAATTTTTTCAAAGTCCCTTAAAAATTTTCCAATTTTTGTCCCAATTCTTCCCATTCCCATTGAAACTTTTCAAATCCCTCTCAAAATTGTTGAAATTCTCTTGAAGCTTTTAAAATTCTCTCTAGAATTTTCAAAATCCATGGCCACATGTTTACAATTTCACGTCAAAAAATGGCTAAAATTCCAGTTGAAATTTTTTCAAAGTCCCTGAAAAATTTTCCAATTTTTGTCCCAATTCTTCCCATTCCCATTGAAACTTTTCAAATCCCTCTCAAAATTGTTGAAATTCTGTTGAAGCTTTTAAAATTCTCTCTAGAATTTTCAAAATCCATGTCCACATGTTTACAATTTCACGTCAAATAATGGCTAAAATTCCAGTTGAAATTTTTTCAAAGTCCCTTAAAAATTTTCCAATTTTTGTCCCAATTCTTCCCATTCCCATTGAAACTTTTCAAATCCCTCTCAAAATTGTTGAAATTCTCTTGAAGCTTTTAAAATTCTCTCTAGAATTTTCAAAATCCATGGCCACATGTTTACAATTTCACGTCAAAAAATGGCTAAAATTCCAGTTGAAATTTTTTCAAAGTCCCTTAAAAATTTTCCAATTTTTGTCCCAATTCTTCCCATTCTTATTGAAACTTTTCAAATCCCTCTCAAAATTGTTGAAATTCTGTTGAAGCTTTTAAAATTCTCTCTAGAATTTTCAAAATCCATGTCCACATGTTTACAATTTCACGTCAAAAAAATGCTAAAATTCCAGTTGAAATTTTTTCAAAGTCCCTTAAAAATTTCCAATTTTTGTCCCAATTCTTCCCATTCCCATTGAAACTTTTCAAATCCCTCTCAAAATTGTTGAAATTCTCTTGAAGCTTTTAAAATTCTCTCTAGAATTTTCAAAATCCATGGCCACAGGTTTACAATTTCACGTCAAAAAATGGCTAAAATTCCAGTGGAAATTTTTTCAAAGTCCCTTAAAAATTTTCCAATTTTTGTCCCAATTCTTCCCATTCCCATTGAAACTTTTCAAATCCCTCTCAAAATTGTTGAAATTCTCTTGAAGCTTTTAAAATTCTCTCTAGAATTTTCAAAATCCATGGCCACATGTTTACAATTTCACGTCAAATAATTGCTAAAATTCCAGTTGAAATTTTTTCAAAGTCCCTTAAAAATTTTCCAATTTTTGTCCCAATTCTTCCCATTCCCATTGAAACTTTTCAAATCCCTCTCAAAATTGTAGAAATTCTGTTGAAGCTTTTAAAATTCTCTCTAGAATTTTCAAAATCCATGGCCACATGTTTACAATTTCACGTCAAAAAATTGCTAAAATTCCAGTTGAAATTTTTTCAAAGTCCCTTCAAAATTTTCCAATTTTTGTCCCAATTCTTCCCATTCCCATTGAAACTTTTCAAATCCCTCTCAAAATTGTAGAAATTCTGTTAAAGCTTTTAAAATTCTCTCTAGAATTTTCAAAATCCATGGCCACAGGTTTACAATTTCACGTCAAAAAATTGCTAAAATTCCAGTTGAAATTTTTTCAAAGTCCCTAAAAAATTTTCCAATTTTTGTCCCAATTCTTCCCATTCCCATTGAAACTTTTCAAATCCCTCTCAAAATTGTTGAAATTCTGTTGAAGCTTTTAAAATTCTCTCTAGAATTTTCAAAATCCATGTCCACATGTTTACAATTTCACGTAAAAAAATGGCTAAAATTCCAGTTGAAATTTTTTCAAAGTCCCTTAAAAATTTTCCAATTTTTGTCCCAATTCTTCCCATTCCCATTGAAACTTTTCAAATCCCTCTCAAAATTGTTGAAATTCTCTTGAAGCTTTTAAAATTCTCTCTAGAATTTTCAAAATCCACTTCAACATGTTTACAATTTCACGTCAAAAAATTGCTAAAATTCCAGTTGAAATTTTTTCAAAGTCCCTTAAAAATTTTCCAATTTTTGTCCCAATTCTTCCCATTCCCATTGAAACTTTTCAAATCCCTCTCAAAATTGTTGAAATTCTGTTGAAGCTTTTAAAATTCTCTCTAGAATTTTCAAAATCCATGTCCACATGTTCACAATTTCACGTAAAAAAATTGCTAAAATTCCAGTTGAAATTTTTTCAAAGTCCCTTAAAAATTTTCCAATTTTTGTCCCAATTCTTCCCATTCCCATTGAAACTTTTCAAATCCCTCTCAAAAGTGTTGAAATTCTGTTGAAGCTTTTAAAATTCTCTCTAGAATTTTCAAAATCCATGGCCACATGTTTACAATTTCACGTCAAAAAATGGCTAAAATTCCAGTTGAAATTTTTTCAAAGTCCCTTAAAAATTTTCCAATTTTTGTCCCAATTCTTCCCATTCCCATTGAAACTTTTCAAATCCCTCTCAAAATTGTAGAAATTCTGTTAAAGCTTTTAAAATTCTCTCTAGAATTTTCAAAATCCATGGCCACAGGTTTACAATTTCACGTCAAAAAATTGCTAAAATTCCAGTTGAAATTTTTTCAAAGTCCCTTAAAAATTTTCCAATTTTTGTCCCAATTCTTCCCATTCCCATTGAAACTTTTCAAATCCCTCTCAAAATTGTTGAAATTCTCTTGAAGCTTTTAAAATTCTCTCTAGAATTTTCAAAATCCATGTCCACATGTTCACAATTTCACGTCAAAAAATGGCTAAAATTCCAGTTGAAATTTTTTCAAAGTCCCTTAAAAATTTTCCAATTTTTGTCCCAATTCTTCCCATTCCCATTGAAACTTTTCAAATCCCTCTCAAAATTGTTGAAATTCTGTTGAAGCTTTTAAAATTCTCTCTAGAATTTTCAAAATCCATGGCCACCTGTTTACAATTTCACGTCAAAAAATGGCTAAAATTCCAGTTGAAATTTTTTCAAAGTCCCTTAAAAATTTTCCAATTTTTGTCCCAATTCTTCCCATTCCCATTGAAACTTTTCAAATCCCTCTCAAAATTGTTGAAATTCTGTTGAAGCTTTAAAAATTCTCTCTAGAATTTTCAAAATCCATGTCCACATGTTTACAATTTCACGTCAAAAAATGGCTAAAATTCCAGTTGAAATTTTTTCAAAGTCCCTTAAAAATTTTCCAATTTTTGTCCCAATTCTTCCCATTCCCATTGAAACTTTTCAAATCCCTCTCAAAATTGTTGAAATTCTGTTGAAGCTTTTAAAATTCTCTCTAGAATTTTCAAAATCCATGTCCACATGTTTACAATTTCACGTCAAAAAATTGCTAAAATTCCAGTTGAAATTTTTTCAAAGTCCCTTAAAAATTTTCCAATTTTTGTCCCAATTCTTCCCATTCCCATTGAAACTTTTCAAATCCCTCTCAAAATTGTTGAAATTCTGTTGAAGCTTTTAAAATTCTCTCTAGAATTTTCAAAATCCATGTCCACATGTTTACAATTTCACGTCAAAAAATGGCTAAAATTCCAGTTGAAATTTTTACAAAGTCCCTTAAAAATTTTCCAATTTTTGTCCCAATTCTTCCCATTCCCATTGAAACTTTTCAAATCCCTCTCAAAATTGTTGAAATTCTGTTGAAGCTTTAAAAATTCTCTCTAGAATTTTCAAAATCCATGGCCACATGTTTACAATTTCACGTCAAAAAATGGCTAAAATTCCATTTGAAATTTTTTCAAAGTCCCTGAAAAATTTTCCAATTTTTGTCCCAATTCTTCCCATTCCCATTGAAACTTTTCAAATCCCTCTCAAAATTGTTGAAATTCTGTTGAAGCTTTTAAAATTCTCTCTAGAATTTTCAAAATCCATGTCCACATGTTCACAATTTCACGTCAAAAAATGGCTAAAATT
>NW_028114950.1:0-34301 GCF_964273445.1 Streptopelia decaocto
ATTGAAACTTTTCAAATCCCTCTCAAAATTGTAGAAATTCTGTTAAAGCTTTTAAAATTCTCTCTAGAATTTTCAAAATCCATGTCCACATGTTTACAATTTCACGTCAAAATAGGCTAAAATTCCAGTTGAAATTTTTTCAAAGTCCCTTAAAAATTTTCCATTTTTTGTCCCAATTCTTCCCATTCCCATTGAAACTTTTCAAATCCCTCTCAAAATTGTTGAAATTCTGTTAAAGCTTTTAAAATTCTCTCTAGAATTTTCAAAATCCACTTCAAAATGTTTACAATTTCACGTCAAAAAATTGCTAAAATTCCAGTTGAAATTTTTTCAAAGTCCCTTAAAAATTTTCCCATTTTTGTCCCAATTCTTCCCATTCCCATTGAAACTTTTCAAATCCCTCTCAAAATTGTTGAAATTCTGTTGAAGCTTTTAAAATTCTCTCTAGAATTTTCAAAATCCATGTCCACATGTTTACAATTTCACGTCAAAAAATGCTAAAATTCCAGTTGAAATTTTTTCAAAGTCCCTTAAAAATTTTCCAATTTTTGTCCCAATTCTTCCCATTCCCATTGAAACTTTTCAAATCCCTCTCAAAATTGTTGAAATTCTGTTGAAGCTTTTAAAATTCTCTCTAGAATTTTCAAAATCCATGTCCACATGTTTACAATTTCACGTCAAAAAATGGCTAAAATTTCAGTTGAAATTTTTTCGAAGTCCCTTAAAAATTTTCCAATTTTTGTCCCAATTCTTCCCATTCCCATTGAAACTTTTCAAATCCCTCTCAAAATTGTTGAAATTCTGTTGAAGCTTTTAAAATTCTCTCTAGAATTTTCAAAATCCATGTCCACGTTTACAATTTCACGTCAAAAAATGGCTAAAATTCCAGTTGAAATTTTTTCAAAGTCCCTGAAAAATTTTCCCATTTTTGTCCTAATTCTTCCCATTCCCATTGAAACTTTTCAAATCCCTCTCAAAATTGTAGAAATTCTGTTAAAGCTTTTAAAATTCTCTCTAGAATTTTCAAAATCCACTTCAAAATGTTTACAATTTCACGTCAAAAATTGCTAAAATTCCAGTTGAAATTTTTTCAAAGTCCCTTAAAAATTTTCCAATTTTTGTCCCAATTCTTCCCATTCCCATTGAAACTTTTCAAATCCCTCTCAAAATTGTTGAAATTCTGTTGAAGCTTTCAAAAATTCTCTCTAGAATTTTCAAAATCCATGTCCACATGTTTACAATTTCACGTCAAAAAATGGCTAAAATTCCAGTTGAAACTTTTCAAAGTCCCTTAAAAATTTTCCAATTTTTGTCCCAATTCTTCCCATTCCCATTGAAACTTTTCAAATCCCTCTCAAAATTGTTGAAATTCTGTTGAAGCTTTTAAAATTCTCTCTAGAATTTTCAAAATCCATGTCCACATGTTTACAATTTCACGTCAAAAAATGGCTAAAATTCCAGTAGAAATTTTTTCAAAGTCCCTTAAAAATTTTCCAATTTTTGTCCCAATTCTCCCCATTCCCATTGAAACTTTTCAAATCCCTCTCAAAATTATAGAAATTCTGTTAAAGCTTTTAAAATTCTCTCTAGAATTTTCAAAATCCATGTCCACATGTTTACAATTTCACGTCAAAAAATGGCTAAAATTCCAGTTGAAATTTTTTCAAAGTCCCTTAAAAATTTTCCATTTTTTGTCCCAATTCTTCCCATTCCCATTGAAACTTTTCAAATCCCTCTCAAAATTGTTGAAATTCTGTTGAAGCTTTTAAAATTCTCTCTAGAATTTTCAAAATCCATGTCCACATGTTTACAATTTCACGTCAAAAAATGCTAAAATTCCAGTTGAAACTTTTCAAAGTCCCTTAAAAATTTTCCAATTTTTGTCCCAATTCTTCCCATTCCCATTGAAACTTTTCAAATCCCTCTCAAAATTGTTGAAATTCTGTTGAAGCTTTTAAAATTCTCTCTAGAATTTTCAAAATCCATGTCCACATGTTTACAATTTCACGTCAAAAAATGGCTAAAATTCCAGTTGAAATTTTTTCAAAGTCCCTTAAAAATTTTCCAATTTTTGTCCCAATTCTTCCCATTCCCATTGAAACTTTTCAAATCCCTCTCAAAATTATAGAAATTCTGTTAAAGCTTTTAAAATTCTCTCTAGAATTTTCAAAATCCATGTCCACATGTTTACAATTTCACGTCAAAATAGGCTAAAATTCCAGTTGAAATTTTTTCAAAGTCCCTTAAAAATTTTCCATTTTTTGTCCCAATTCTTCCCATTCCCATTGAAACTTTTCAAATCCCTCTCAAAATTGTTGAAATTCTGTTGAAGCTTTTAAAATTCTCTCTAGAATTTTCAAAATCCATGTCCACATGTTTACAATTTCACGTCAAAAAATGGCTAAAATTCCAGTTGAAATTTTTTCAAAGTCCCTTCAAAATTTTCCCATTTTTGTCCTAATTCTTCCCATTCCCATTGAAACTTTTCAAATCCCTCTCAAAATTGTAGAAATTCTGTTAAAGCTTTTAAAATTCTCTCTAGAATTTTCAAAATCCATGTCCACATGTTTACAATTTCACGTAAAAAAAATGCTAAAATTCCAGTTGAAATTTTTTCAAAGTCCCTTCAAAATTTTCCAATTTTTGTCCCAATTCTTCCCATTCCCATTGAAACTTTTCAAATCCCTCTCAAAATTGTTGAAATTCTCTTGAAGCTTTTAAAATTCTCTCTAGAATTTTCAAAATCCATGTCCACATGTTTACAATTTCACGTCAAAAAATGGCTAAAATTCCAGTTGAAATTTTTTCAAAGTCCCTTCAAAATTTTCCCATTTTTGTCCTAATTCTTCCCATTCCCATTGAAACTTTTCAAATCCCTCTCAAAATTGTAGAAATTCTGTTAAAGCTTTTAAAATTCTCTCTAGAATTTTCAAAATCCACTTCAAAATGTTTACAATTTCACGTCAAAAAATTGCTAAAATTCCAGTTGAAATTTTTTCAAAGTCCCTTAAAAATTTTCCCATTTTTGTCCCAATTCTTCCCATTCCCATTGAAACTTTTCAAATCCCTCTCAAAATTGTTGAAATTCTCTTGAAGCTTTTAAAATTCTCTCTAGAATTTTCAAAATCCATGTCCACATGTTTACAATTTCACGTCAAAAAATGGCTAAAATTCCAGTTGAAATTTTTTCAAAGTCCCTTAAAAATTTTCCCATTTTTGTCCCAATTCTTCCCATTCCCATTGAAACTTTTCAAATCCCTCTCCAAATTGTTGAAATTCTGTTGAAGCTTTTAAAATTCTCTCTAGAATTTTCAAAATCCATGTCCACATGTTTACAATTTCACGTCAAAAAATGCTAAAATTCCAGTTGAAATTTTTTCAAAGTCCCTTAAAAATTTTCCAATTTTTGTCCCAATTCTTCCCATTCCCATTGAAACTTTTCAAATCCCTCTCAAAATTGTTGAAATTCTGTTGAAGCTTTTAAAATTCTCTCTAGAATTTTCAAAATCCATGTCCACATGTTTACAATTTCACGTCAAAAAATGGCTAAAATTCCAGTTGAAATTTTTTCAAAGTCCCTTAAAAATTTTCCAATTTTTGTCCCAATTCTTCCCATTCCCATTGAAACTTTTCAAATCCCTCTCAAAATTGTTGAAATTCTGTTGAAGCTTTTAAAATTCTCTCTAGAATTTTCAAAATCCATGTCCACATGTTTACAATTTCACGTCAAAAAATGGCTAAAATTCCAGTTGAAATTTTTTCAAAGTCCCTTTAAAATTTTCCAATTTTTGTCCCAATTCTTCCCATTCCCATTGAAACTTTTCAAATCCCTCTCAAAATTGTTGAAATTCTGTTGAAGCTTTTAAAATTCTCTCTAGAATTTTCAAAATCCATGTCCACATGTTTACAATTTCACATAAAAAAATGGCTAAAATTCCAGTTGAAATTTTTTCAAAGTCCCTTAAAAATTTTCCAATTTTTGTCCCAATTCTTCCCATTCCCATTGAAACTTTTGAAATCCCTCTCAAAATTGTTGAAATTCTCTTGAAGCTTTTAAAATTCTCTCTAGAATTTTCAAAATCCATGTCCACATGTTTACAATTTCACATAAAAAAATGGCTAAAATTCCAGTTGAAATTTTTTCAAAGTCCCTTAAAAATTTTCCAATTTTTGTCCCAATTCTTCCCATTCCCATTGAAACTTTTCAAATCCCTCTCAAAATTGTTGAAATTCTGTTGAAGCTTTTAAAATTCTCTCTAGAATTTTCAAAATCCATGTCCACATGTTTACAATTTCACATCAAAAAATGGCTAAAATTCCAGTTGAAATTTTTTCAAAGTCTTTTCAAAATTTTCCCATTTTTGTCCCAATTCTTCCCATTCCCATTGAAACTTTTCAAATCCCTCTCAAAATTGTTGAAATTCTGTTGAAGCTTTTAAAATTCTCTCTAGAATTTTCAAAATCCATGTCCACATGTTTACAATTTCACGTCAAAAAATTGCTAAAATTCCAGTTGAAATTTTTTCAAAGTCCCTTAAAAATTTTCCAATTTTTGTCCTAATTCTTCCCATTCCCATTGAAACTTTTCAAATCCCTCTCGAAATTGTAGAAATTCTGTTAAAGCTTTTAAAATTCTCTCTAGAATTTTCAAAATCCACTTCAAAATGTTTACAATTTCACGTCAAAAAATGGCTAAAATTCCAGTTGAAATTTTTTCAAAGTCCCTTAAAAATTTTCCCATTTTTGTCCCAATTCTTCCCATTCCCATTGAAACTTTTCAAATCCCTCTCAAAATTGTTGAAATTCTCTTGAAGCTTTTAAAATTCTCTCTAGAATTTTCAAAATCCATGTCCACATGTTTACAATTTCACGTCAAAAAATGGCTAAAATTCCAGTTGAAATTTTTTCAAAGTCCCTTAAAAATTTTCCCATTTTTGTCCCAATTCTTCCCATTCCCATTGAAACTTTTCAAATCCCTCTCAAAATTGTTGAAATTCTCTTGAAGCTTTTAAAATTCTCTCTAGAATTTTCAAAATCCATGTCCACATGTTTACAATTTCACGTCAAAAAATGGCTAAAATTCCAGTTGAAATTTTTTCAAAGTCCCTTCAAAATTTTCCCATTTTTGTCCTAATTCTTCCCATTCCCATTGAAACTTTTCAAATCCCTCTCAAAATTTTGAAATTCTGTTAAAGCTTTTAAAATTCTCTCTAGAATTTTCAAAATCCACTTCAAAATGTTTACAATTTCACGTCAAAAAATTGCTAAAATTCCAGTTGAAATTTTTTCAAAGTCCCTTAAAAATTTTCCCATTTTTGTCCCAATTCTTCCCATTCCCATTGAAACTTTTCAAATCCCTCTCAAAATTGTTGAAATTCTGTTGAAGCTTTTAAAATTCTCTCTAGAATTTTCAAAATCCATGTCCACATGTTTACAATTTCACGTCAAAAAATGCTAAAATTCCAGTTGAAATTTTTTCAAAGTCCCTGAAAAATTTTCCAATTTTTGTCCCAATTCTTCCCATTCCCATTGAAACTTTTCAAATCCCTCTCAAAATTGTTGAAATTCTGTTGAAGCTTTTAAAATTCTCTCTAGAATTTTCAAAATCCATGTCCACATGTTTACAATTTCACGTCAAAAAATGGCTAAAATTTCAGTTGAAATTTTTTCAAAGTCCCTTAAAAATTTTCCCATTTTTGTCCTAATTCTTCCCATTCCCATTGAAACTTTTCAAATCCCTCTCAAAATTGTTGAAATTCTCTTGAAGCTTTTAAAATTCTCTCTAGAATTTTCAAAATCCATGTCCACATGTTTACAATTTCACGTCAAAATAGGCTAAAATTCCAGTTGAAATTTTTTCAAAGTCCCTTAAAAATTTTCCAATTTTTGTCCCAATTCTTCCCATTCCCATTGAAACTTTTCAAATCCCTCTCAAAATTGTTGAAATTCTGTTGAAGCTTTTAAAATTCTCTCTAGAATTTTCAAAATCCATGTCCACATGTTTACAATTTCACGTCAAAAAATGGCTAAAATTCCAGTTGAAATTTTTTCAAAGTCCCTTAAAAATTTTCCAATTTTTGTCCCAATTCTTCCCATTCCCATTGAAACTTTTGAAATCCCTCTCAAAATTGTTGAAATTCTCTTGAAGCTTTTAAAATTCTCTCTAGAATTTTCAAAATCCATGTCCACATGTTTACAATTTCACATAAAAAAATGGCTAAAATTCCAGTTGAAATTTTTTCAAAGTCCCTTAAAAATTTTCCAATTTTTGTCCCAATTCTTCCCATTCCCATTGAAACTTTTCAAATCCCTCTCAAAATTGTTGAAATTCTGTTGAAGCTTTTAAAATTCTCTCTAGAATTTTCAAAATCCATGTCCACATGTTTACAATTTCACATCAAAAAATGGCTAAAATTCCAGTTGAAATTTTTTCAAAGTCCCTTTAAAATTTTCCAATTTTTGTCCCAATTCTTCCCATTCCCATTGAAACTTTTCAAATCCCTCTCAAAATTGTTGAAATTCTGTTGAAGCTTTTAAAATTCTCTCTAGAATTTTCAAAATCCATGTCCACATGTTTACAATTTCACGTCAAAAAATTGCTAAAATTCCAGTTGAAATTTTTCAAAGTCCCTTAAAAATTTTCCAATTTTTGTCCTAATTCTTCCCATTCCCATTGAAACTTTTCAAATCCCTCTCAAAATTGTAGAAATTCTGTTAAAGCTTTTAAAATTCTCTCTAGAATTTTCAAAATCCATGTCCACATGTTTACAATTTCACGTCAAAAAATTGCTAAAATTCCAGTTGAAATTTTTTCAAAGTCCCTTAAAAATTTTCCAATTTTTGTCCTAATTCTTCCCATTCCCATTGAAACTTTTCAAATCCCTCTCAAAATTGTAGAAATTCTGTTAAAGCTTTTAAAATTCTCTCTAGAATTTTCAAAATCCACTTCAAAATGTTTACAATTTCACATCAAAAAATGGCTAAAATTCCAGTTGAAATTTTTTCAAAGTCCCTTAAAAATTTTCCAATTTTTGTCCCAATTCTTCCCATTCCCATTGAAACTTTTGAAATCCCTCTCAAAATTGTTGAAATTCTCTTGAAGCTTTTAAAATTCTCTCTAGAATTTTCAAAATCCATGTCCACATGTTTACAATTTCACATAAAAAAATGGCTAAAATTCCAGTTGAAATTTTTTCAAAGTCCCTTAAAAATTTTCCAATTTTTGTCCCAATTCTTCCCATTCCCATTGAAACTTTTCAAATCCCTCTCAAAATTGTTGAAATTCTGTTGAAGCTTTTAAAATTCTCTCTAGAATTTTCAAAATCCATGTCCACATGTTTACAATTTCACATCAAAAAATGGCTAAAATTCCAGTTGAAATTTTTTCAAAGTCCCTTTAAAATTTTCCAATTTTTGTCCCAATTCTTCCCATTCCCATTGAAACTTTTCAAATCCCTCTCAAAATTGTTGAAATTCTGTTGAAGCTTTTAAAATTCTCTCTAGAATTTTCAAAATCCATGTCCACATGTTTACAATTTCACGTCAAAAAATTGCTAAAATTCCAGTTGAAATTTTTTCAAAGTCCCTTAAAAATTTTCCAATTTTTGTCCTAATTCTTCCCATTCCCATTGAAACTTTTCAAATCCCTCTCAAAATTGTAGAAATTCTGTTAAAGCTTTTAAAATTCTCTCTAGAATTTTCAAAATCCATGTCCACATGTTTACAATTTCACGTCAAAAAATTGCTAAAATTCCAGTTGAAATTTTTTCAAAGTCCCTTAAAAATTTTCCAATTTTTGTCCTAATTCTTCCCATTCCCATTGAAACTTTTCAAATCCCTCTCAAAATTGTAGAAATTCTGTTAAAGCTTTTAAAATTCTCTCTAGAATTTTCAAAATCCACTTCAAAATGTTTACAATTTCACGTCAAAAAATTGCTAAAATTCCAGTTGAAATTTTTTCAAAGTCCCTTAAAAATTTTCCCATTTTTGTCCCAATTCTTCCCATTCCCATTGAAACTTTTCAAATCCCTCTCAAAATTGTTGAAATTCTGTTGAAGCTTTTAAAATTCTCTCTAGAATTTTCAAAATCCATGTCCACATGTTTACAATTTCACGTCAAAAAATGCTAAAATTCCAGTTGAAATTTTTTCAAAGTCCCTGAAAAATTTTCCAATTTTTGTCCCAATTCTTCCCATTCCCATTGAAACTTTTCAAATCCCTCTCAAAATTGTTGAAATTCTCTTGAAGCTTTTAAAATTCTCTCTAGAATTTTCAAAATCCATGTCCACATGTTTACAATTTCACGTCAAAAAATGGCTAAAATTCCAGTTGAAATTTTTTCAAAGTCCCTTAAAAATTTTCCAATTTTTGTCCCAATTCTTCCCATTCCCATTGAAACTTTTCAAATCCCTCTCAAAATTGTTGAAATTCTCTTGAAGCTTTTAAAATTCTCTCTAGAATTTTCAAAATCCATGTCCACATGTTTACAATTTCACGTCAAAAAATGGCTAAAATTCCAGTTGAAATTTTTTCAAAGCCCCTTAAAAATTTTCCAAGTTTTGTCCCAATTCTTCCCATTCCCATTGAAACTTTTCAAATCCCTCTCAAAATTGTTGAAATTCTGTTGAAGCTTTTAAAATTCTCTCTAGAATTTTCAAAATCCATGTCCACATGTTTACAATTTCACGTCAAAAAATGGCTAAAATTCCAGTTGAAATTTTTTCAAAGTCCCTTAAAAATTTTCCAATTTTTGTCCCAATTCTTCCCATTCCCATTGAAACTTTTCAAATCCCTCTCAAAATTGTTGAAATTCTCTTGAAGCTTTTAAAATTCTCTCTAGAATTTTCAAAATCCATGTCCACATGTTTACAATTTCACATAAAAAAATGGCTAAAATTCCAGTTGAAATTTTTTCAAAGTCCCTTAAAAATTTTCCAATTTTTGTCCCAATTCTTCCCATTCCCATTGAAACTTTTGAAATCCCTCTCAAAATTGTTGAAATTCTGTTGAAGCTTTTAAAATTCTCTCTAGAATTTTCAAAATCCATGTCCACATGTTTACAATTTCACATCAAAAAATGGCTAAAATTCCAGTTGAAATTTTTTCAAAGTCCCTTTAAAATTTTCCAATTTTTGTCCCAATTCTTCCCATTCCCATTGAAACTTTTCAAATCCCTCTCAAAATTGTTGAAATTCTGTTGAAGCTTTTAAAATTCTCTCTAGAATTTTCAAAATCCATGTCCACATGTTTACAATTTCACGTCAAAAAATGGCTAAAATTCCAGTTGAAATTTTTTCAAAGTCCCTTAAAAATTTTCCAATTTTTGTCCTAATTCTTCCCATTCCCATTGAAACTTTTCAAATCCCTCTCAAAATTGTAGAAATTCTGTTAAAGCTTTTAAAATTCTCTCTAGAATTTTCAAAATCCACTTCAAAATGTTTACAATTTCACGTCAAAAAATTGCTAAAATTCCAGTTGAAATTTTTTCAAAGTCCCTTAAAAATTTTCCCATTTTTGTCCCAATTCTTCCCATTCCCATTGAAACTTTTCAAATCCCTCTCAAAATTGTTGAAATTCTCTTGAAGCTTTTAAAATTCTCTCTAGAATTTTCAAAATCCATGTCCACATGTTTACAATTTCACGTCAAAAAATGCTAAAATTCCAGTTGAAATTTTTTCAAAGTCCCTTAAAAATTTTCCAATTTTTGTCCCAATTCTTCCCATTCCCATTGAAACTTTTCAAATCCCTCTCAAAATTGTTGAAATTCTGTTGAAGCTTTTAAAATTCTCTCTAGAATTTTCAAAATCCATGTCCACATGTTTACAATTTCACGTCAAAAAATGGCTAAAATTCCAGTTGAAATTTTTTCAAAGTCCCTGAAAAATTTTCCAATTTTTGTCCCAATTCTTCCCATTCCCATTGAAACTTTTCAAATCCCTCTCAAAATTGTTGAAATTCTCTTGAAGCTTTTAAAATTCTCTCTAGAATTTTCAAAATCCATGTCCACATGTTTACAATTTCACGTCAAAAAATGGCTAAAATTCCAGTTGAAATTTTTTCAAAGTCCCTGAAAAATTTTCCAATTTTTGTCCCAATTCTTCCCATTCCCATTGAAACTTTTCAAATCCCTCTCAAAATTGTTGAAATTCTCTTGAAGCTTTTAAAATTCTCTCTAGAATTTTCAAAATCCATGTCCACATGTTTACAATTTCACGTCAAAAAATGGCTAAAATTCCAGTTGAAATTTTTTCAAAGTCCCTTCAAAATTTTCCCATTTTTGTCCTAATTCTTCCCATTCCCATTGAAACTTTTCAAATCCCTCTCAAAATTGTTGAAATTCTCTTGAAGCTTTTAAAATTCTCTCTAGAATTTTCAAAATCCACTTCAAAATGTTTACAATTTCACGTCAAAAATTGCTAAAATTCCAGTTGAAATTTTTTCAAAGTCCCTTAAAAATTTTCCCATTTTTGTCCCAATTCTTCCCATTCCCATTGAAACTTTTCAAATCCCTCTCAAAATTGTTGAAATTCTGTTGAAGCTTTTAAAATTCTCTCTAGAATTTTCAAAATCCATGTCCACATGTTTACAATTTCACGTCAAAAATGCTAAAATTCCAGTTGAAATTTTTTCAAAGTCCCTGAAAAATTTTCCAATTTTTGTCCCAATTCTTCCCATTCCCATTGAAACTTTTCAAATCCCTCTCAAAATTGTTGAAATTCTGTTGAAGCTTTTAAAATTCTCTCTAGAATTTTCAAAATCCATGTCCACATGTTTACAATTTCACGTCAAAAAATGGCTAAAATTCCAGTTGAAATTTTTTCAAAGTCCCTTAAAAATTTTCCAATTTTTGTCCCAATTCTTCCCATTCCCATTGAAACTTTTGAAATCACTCTCAAAATTGTTGAAATTCTCTTGAAGCTTTTAAAATTCTCTCTAGAATTTTCAAAATCCATGTCCACATGTTTACAATTTCACGTCAAAAAATGGCTAAAATTCCAGTTGAAATTTTTTCAAAGTCCCTTAAAAATTTTCCAATTTTTGTCCCAATTCTTCCCATTCCCATTGAAACTTTTCAAATCCCTCTCAAAATTGTTGAAATTCTGTTGAAGCTTTTAAAATTCTCTCTAGAATTTTCAAAATCCATGTCCACATGTTTACAATTTCACGTCAAAAAATGGCTAAAATTCCAGTTGAAATTTTTTCAAAGTCCCTTAAAAATTTTCCAATTTTTGTCCCAATTCTTCCCATTCCCATTGAAACTTTTCAAATCCCTCTCAAAATTGTTGAAATTCTCTTGAAGCTTTTAAAATTCTCTCTAGAATTTTCAAAATCCATGTCCACATGTTTACAATTTCACATAAAAAAATGGCTAAAATTCCAGTTGAAATTTTTTCAAAGTCCCTTAAAAATTTTCCAATTTTTGTCCCAATTCTTCCCATTCCCATTGAAACTTTTGAAATCCCTCTCAAAATTGTTGAAATTCTGTTGAAGCTTTTAAAATTCTCTCTAGAATTTTCAAAATCCATGTCCACATGTTTACAATTTCACATCAAAAAATGGCTAAAATTCCAGTTGAAATTTTTTCAAAGTCCCTTTAAAATTTTCCAATTTTTGTCCCAATTCTTCCCATTCCCATTGAAACTTTTCAAATCCCTCTCAAAATTGTTGAAATTCTGTTGAAGCTTTTAAAATTCTCTCTAGAATTTTCAAAATCCATGTCCACATGTTTACAATTTCACGTCAAAAAATTGCTAAAATTCCAGTTGAAATTTTTTCAAAGTCCCTTAAAAATTTTCCAATTTTTGTCCTAATTCTTCCCATTCCCATTGAAACTTTTCAAATCCCTCTCAAAATTGTAGAAATTCTGTTAAAGCTTTTAAAATTCTCTCTAGAATTTTCAAAATCCACTTCAAAATGTTTACAATTTCACGTCAAAAAATTGCTAAAATTCCAGTTGAAATTTTTTCAAAGTCCCTTAAAAATTTTCCCATTTTTGTCCCAATTCTTCCCATTCCCATTGAAACTTTTCAAATCCCTCTCAAAATTGTTGAAATTCTCTTGAAGCTTTTAAAATTCTCTCTAGAATTTTCAAAATCCATGTCCACATGTTTACAATTTCACGTCAAAAAATGCTAAAATTCCAGTTGAAATTTTTTCAAAGTCCCTTAAAAATTTTCCAATTTTTGTCCCAATTCTTCCCATTCCCATTGAAACTTTTCAAATCCCTCTCAAAATTGTTGAAATTCTGTTGAAGCTTTTAAAATTCTCTCTAGAATTTTCAAAATCCATGTCCACATGTTTACAATTTCACGTCAAAAAATGGCTAAAATTCCAGTTGAAATTTTTTCAAAGTCCCTGAAAAATTTTCCAATTTTTGTCCCAATTCTTCCCATTCCCATTGAAACTTTTCAAATCCCTCTCAAAATTGTTGAAATTCTCTTGAAGCTTTTAAAATTCTCTCTAGAATTTTCAAAATCCATGTCCACATGTTTACAATTTCACGTCAAAAAATGGCTAAAATTCCAGTTGAAATTTTTTCAAAGTCCCTGAAAAATTTTCCAATTTTTGTCCCAATTCTTCCCATTCCCATTGAAACTTTTCAAATCCCTCTCAAAATTGTTGAAATTCTCTTGAAGCTTTTAAAATTCTCTCTAGAATTTTCAAAATCCATGTCCACATGTTTACAATTTCACGTCAAAAAATGGCTAAAATTCCAGTTGAAATTTTTTCAAAGTCCCTTAAAAATTTTCCCATTTTTGTCCCAATTCTTCCCATTCCCATTGAAACTTTTCAAATCCCTCTCAAAATTGTTGAAATTCTCTTGAAGCTTTTAAAATTCTCTCTAGAATTTTCAAAATCCACTTCAAAATGTTTACAATTTCACGTCAAAAAAATGCTAAAATTCCAGTTGAAATTTTTTCAAAGTCCCTTAAAAATTTTCCAATTTTTGTCCCAATTCTTCCCATTCCCATTGAAACTTTTCAAATCCCTCTCAAAATTGTTGAAATTCTCTTGAAGCTTTTAAAATTCTCTCTAGAATTTTCAAAATCCATGTCCACATGTTTACAATTTCACGTCAAAAATTGCTAAAATTCCAGTTGAAATTTTTTCAAAGTCCCTTAAAAATTTTCCAATTTTTGTCCCAATTCTTCCCATTCCCATTGAAACTTTTCAAATCCCTCTCAAAATTGTTGAAATTCTCTTGAAGCTTTTAAAATTCTCTCTAGAATTTTCAAAATCCATGTCCACATGTTTACAATTTCACGTCAAAAAATGGCTAAAATTCCAGTTGAAATTTTTTCAAAGCCCCTTAAAAATTTTCCAAGTTTTGTCCCAATTCTTCCCATTCCCATTGAAACTTTTCAAATCCCTCTCAAAATTGTTGAAATTCTGTTGAAGCTTTTAAAATTCTCTCTAGAATTTTCAAAATCCATGTCCACATGTTTACAATTTCACGTCAAAAAATGGCTAAAATTCCAGTTGAAATTTTTTCAAAGTCCCTTAAAAATTTTCCAATTTTTGTCCCAATTCTTCCCATTCCCATTGAAACTTTTCAAATCCCTCTCAAAATTGTTGAAATTCTGTTGAAGCTTTTAAAATTCTCTCTAGAATTTTCAAAATCCATGTCCACATGTTTACAATTTCACATCAAAAAATGGCTAAAATTCCAGTTGAAATTTTTTCAAAGTCCCTTAAAAATTTTCCAATTTTTGTCCCAATTCTTCCCATTCCCATTGAAACTTTTCAAATCCCTCTCAAAATTGTTGAAATTCTGTTGAAGCTTTTAAAATTCTCTCTAGAATTTTCAAAATCCACTTCAACATGTTTACAATTTCACGTCAAAAAATGGCTAAAATTCCAGTTGAAATTTTTTCAAAGTCCCTTAAAAATTTTCCAATTTTTGTCCTAATTCTTCCCATTCCCATTGAAACTTTTCAAATCCCTCTCAAAATTGTAGAAATTCTGTTAAAGCTTTTAAAATTCTCTCTAGAATTTTCAAAATCCACTTCAAAATGTTTACAATTTCACGTCAAAAAATTGCTAAAATTCCAGTTGAAATTTTTTCAAAGTCCCTTAAAAATTTTCCCATTTTTGTCCCAATTCTTCCCATTCCCATTGAAACTTTTCAAATCCCTCTCAAAATTGTTGAAATTCTGTTGAAGCTTTTAAAATTCTCTCTAGAATTTTCAAAATCCATGTCCACATGTTTACAATTTCACGTAAAAAAATGCTAAAATTCCAGTTGAAATTTTTTCAAAGTCCCTTAAAAATTTTCCAATTTTTGTCCCAATTCTTCCCATTCCCATTGAAACTTTTCAAATCCCTCTCAAAATTGTTGAAATTCTGTTGAAGCTTTTAAAATTCTCTCTAGAATTTTCAAAATCCATGTCCACATGTTTACAATTTCACGTCAAAAAATGGCTAAAATTCCAGTTGAAATTTTTTCAAAGTCCCTGAAAAATTTTCCAATTTTTGTCCCAATTCTTCCCATTCCCATTGAAACTTTTCAAATCCCTCTCAAAATTGTTGAAATTCTGTTGAAGCTTTTAAAATTCTCTCTAGAATTTTCAAAATCCATGTCCACATGTTTACAATTTCACGTCAAAAAATGGCTAAAATTCCAGTTGAAATTTTTTCAAAGTCCCTGAAAAATATTCCAATTTTTGTCCCAATTCTTCCCATTCCCATTGAAACTTTTCAAATCCCTCTCAAAATTGTTGAAATTCTGTTGAAGCTTTTAAAATTCTCTCTAGAATTTTCAAAATCCATGTCCACATGTTTACAATTTCACGTCAAAAAATGGCTAAAATTCCAGTTGAAATTTTTTCAAAGTCCCTTAAAAATTTTCCCATTTTTGTCCCAATTCTTCCCATTCCCATTGAAACTTTTCAAATCCCTCTCAAAATTGTTGAAATTCTCTTGAAGCTTTTAAAATTCTCTCTAGAATTTTCAAAATCCACTTCAAAATGTTTACAATTTCACGTCAAAAAAATGCTAAAATTCCAGTTGAAATTTTTTCAAAGTCCCTTAAAAATTTTCCAATTTTTGTCCCAATTCTTCCCATTCCCATTGAAACTTTTCAAAATCCCTCTCAAAATTGTTGAAATTCTCTTGAAGCTTTTAAAATTCTCTCTAGAATTTTCAAAATCCATGTCCACATGTTTACAATTTCACGTCAAAAAATGGCTAAAATTCCAGTTGAAATTTTTTCAAAGTCCCTTAAAAATTTTCCCATTTTTGTCCCAATTCTTCCCATTCCCATTGAAACTTTTCAAATCCCTCTCAAAATTGTTGAAATTCTCTTGAAGCTTTTAAAATTCTCTCTAGAATTTTCAAAATCCATGTCCACATGTTTACAATTTCACGTCAAAAAATGGCTAAAATTCCAGTTGAAATTTTTTCAAAGCCCCTTAAAAATTTTCCAATTTTTGTCCCAATTCTTCCCATTCCCATTGAAACTTTTCAAATCCCTCTCAAAATTGTTGAAATTCTCTTGAAGCTTTTAAAATTCTCTCTAGAATTTTCAAAATCCATGTCCACATGTTTACAATTTCACGTCAAAAAATGGCTAAAATTCCAGTTGAAATTTTTTCAAAGTCCCTTAAAAATTTTCCAATTTTTGTCCCAATTCTTCCCATTCCCATTGAAACTTTTCAAATCCCTCTCAAAATTGTTGAAATTCTGTTGAAGCTTTTAAAATTCTCTCTAGAATTTTCAAAATCCATGTCCACATGTTTACAATTTCACATCAAAAAATGGCTAAAATTCCAGTTGAAATTTTTTCAAAGTCCCTTAAAAATTTTCCCATTTTTGTCCCAATTCTTCCCATTCCCATTGAAACTTTTCAAATCCCTCTCAAAATTGTTGAAATTCTGTTGAAGCTTTTAAAATTCTCTCTAGAATTTTCAAAATCCATGTCCACATGTTTACAATTTCACGTCAAAAAATGGCTAAAATTCCAGTTGAAATTTTTTCAAAGTCCCTTAAAAATTTTCCAATTCTTGTCCCAATTCTTCCCATTCCCATTGAAACTTTTCAAATCCCTCTCAAAATTGTTGAAATTCTGTTGAAGCTTTTAAAATTCTCTCTAGAATTTTCAAAATCCATGTCCACGTTTACAATTTCACGTCAAAAAATGGCTAAAATTCCAGTTGAAATTTTTTCAAAGTCCCTGAAAAATTTTCCAATTTTTGTCCCAATTCTTCCCATTCCCATTGAAACTTTTCAAATCCCTCTCAAAATTGTTGAAATTCTCTTGAAGCTTTTAAAATTCTCTCTAGAATTTTCAAAATCCATGTCCACATGTTTACAATTTCATGTCAAAAAATGGCTAAAATTCCAGTTGAAATTTTTTCAAAGTCCCTTAAAAATTTTCCAATTTTTGTCCCAATTCTTCCCATTCCCATTGAAACTTTTCAAATCCCTCTCAAAATTGTTGAAATTCTGTTGAAGCTTTTAAAATTCTCTCTAGAATTTTCAAAATCCATGTCCACATGTTTACAATTTCACGTCAAAAAATGGCTAAAATTCCAGTTGAAATTTTTTCAAAGTCCCTTAAAAATTTTCCAATTTTTGTCCCAATTCTTCCCATTCCCATTGAAACTTTTCAAATCCCTCTCAAAAGTGTTGAAATTCTGTTGAAGCTTTTAAAATTCTCTCTAGAATTTTCAAAATCCATGGCCACATGTTTACAATTTCACGTCAAAAAATGGCTAAAATTCCAGTTGAAATTTTTTCAAAGTCCCTTAAAAATTTTCCAATTTTTGTCCCAATTCTTCCCATTCCCATTGAAACTTTTCAAATCCCTCTCAAAATTGTTGAAATTCTGTTGAAGCTTTTAAAATTCTCTCTAGAATTTTCAAAATCCATGTCCACATGTTTACAATTTCACGTCAAAAAATGCTAAAATTCCAGTTGAAATTTTTTCAAAGTCCCTTAAAAATTTTCCAATTTTTGTCCCAATTCTTCCCATTCCCATTGAAACTTTTCAAATCCCTCTCAAAATTGTTGAAATTCTCTTGAAGCTTTTAAAATTCTCTCTAGAATTTTCAAAATCCACTTCAAAATGTTTACAATTTCACGTCAAAAAAATGCTAAAATTCCAGTTGAAATTTTTTCAAAGTCCCTTAAAAATTTTCCAATTTTTGTCCCAATTCTTCCCATTCCCATTGAAACTTTTCAAATCCCTCTCAAAATTGTTGAAATTCTGTTGAAGCTTTTAAAATTCTCTCTAGAATTTTCAAAATCCATGTCCACATGTTTACAATTTCACGTCAAAAAAATGCTAAAATTCCAGTTGAAATTTTTTCAAAGTCCCTTAAAAATTTTCCAATTTTTGTCCCAATTCTTCCCATTCCCATTGAAACTTTTCAAATCCCTCTCAAAATTGTTGAAATTCTGTTGAAGCTTTTAAAATTCTCTCTAGAATTTTCAAAATCCATGTCCACATGTTTACAATTTCACGTAAAAAAATGGCTAAAATTCCAGTTGAAATTTTTTCAAAGTCCCTTAAAAATTTTCCAATTTTTGTCCCAATTCTTCCCATTCCCATTGAAACTTTTCAAATCCCTCTCAAAATTGTTGAAATTCTCTTGAAGCTTTTAAAATTCTCTCTAGAATTTTCAAAATCCATGTCCACATGTTTACAATTTCACGTCAAAAAATGGCTAAAATTCCAGTTGAAATTTTTTCAAAGTCCCTGAAAAAATTTCCAATTTTTGTCCCAATTCTTCCCATTCCCATTGAAACTTTTCAAATCCCTCTCAAAATTGTTGAAATTCTCTTGAAGCTTTTAAAATTCTCTCTAGAATTTTCAAAATCCATGTCCACATGTTTACAATTTCACGTCAAAAAATGGCTAAAATTCCAGTTGAAATTTTTTCAAAGTCCCTGAAAAATTTTCCAATTTTTGTCCCAATTCTTCCCATTCCCATTGAAACTTTTCAAATCCCTCTCAAAATTGTTGAAATTCTGTTGAAGCTTTTAAAATTCTCTCTAGAATATTCAAAATCCATGTCCACATGTTTACAATTTCATGTCAAAAAATGGCTAAAATTCCAGTTGAAATTTTTTCAAAGTCCCTTAAAAATTTTCCAATTTTTGTCCCAATTCTTCCCATTCCCATTGAAACTTTTCAAATCCCTCTCAAAATTGTTGAAATTCTGTTGAAGCTTTTAAAATTCTCTCTAGAATTTTCAAAATCCATGTCCACATGTTTACAATTTCACGTCAAAAAATGGCTAAAATTCCAGTTGAAATTTTTTCAAAGTCCCTTAAAAATTTTCCAATTTTTGTCCCAATTCTTCCCATTCCCATTGAAACTTTTCAAATCCCTCTCAAAATTGTTGAAATTCTGTTGAAGCTTTTAAAATTCTCTCTAGAATTTTCAAAATCCATGTCCACATGTTTACAATTTCACGTCAAAAAATGCTAAAATTCCAGTTGAAATTTTTTCAAAGTCCCTTAAAAATTTTCCAATTTTTGTCCCAATTCTTCCCATTCCATTGAAACTTTTCAAATCCCTCTCAAAATTGTTGAAATTCTGTTGAAGCTTTTAAAATTATCTCTAGAATTTTCAAAATCCATGTCCACATGTTTACAATTTCACGTCAAAAAATGGCTAAAATTCCAGTTGAAATTTTTTCAAAGTCCCTTCAAAATTTTCCAATTTTTGTCCCAATTCTTCCCATTCCCATTGAAACTTTTGAAATCCCTCTCAAAATTGTTGAAATTCTCTTGAAGCTTTTAAAATTCTCTCTAGAATTTTCAAAATCCACTTCAAAATGTTTACAATTTCACGTCAAAAAAATGCTAAAATTCCAGTTGAAATTTTTTCAAAGTCCCTTAAAAATTTTCCAATTTTTGTCCCAATTCTTCCCATTCCCATTGAAACTTTTCAAATCCCTCTCAAAATTGTTGAAATTCTGTTGAAGCTTTTAAAATTCTCTCTAGAATTTTCAAAATCCATGTCCACATGTTTACAATTTCACGTCAAAAAAATGCTAAAATTCCAGTTGAAATTTTTTCAAAGTCCCTGAAAAATTTTCCAATTTTTGTCCCAATTCTTCCCATTCCCATTGAAACTTTTCAAATCCCTCTCAAAATTGTTGAAATTCTGTTGAAGCTTTTAAAATTCTCTCTAGAATTTTCAAAATCCATGTCCACATGTTTACAATTTCACGTCAAAAAGTGGCTAAAATTCCAGTTGAAATTTTTTCAAAGTCCCTGAAAAATTTTCCAATTTTTGTCCCAATTCTTCCCATTCCCATTGAAACTTTTCAAATCCCTCTCAAAATTGTTGAAATTCTGTTGAAGCTTTTAAAATTCTCTCTAGAATTTTCAAAATCCATGTCCACATGTTTACAATTTCACGTCAAAAAAATGCTAAAATTCCAGTTGAAATTTTTTCAAAGTCCCTTAAAAATTTTCCAATTTTTGTCCCAATTCTTCCCATTCCCATTGAAACTTTTCAAATCCCTCTCAAAATTGTAGAAATTCTGTTAAAGCTTTTAAAATTCTCTCTAGAATTTTCAAAATCCACTTCAACATGTTTACAATTTCACGTCAAAAAAATGCTAAAATTCCAGTTGAAATTTTTTCAAAGTCCCTTAAAAATTTTCCAATTTTTGTCCCAATTCTTCCCATTCCCATTGAAACTTTTCAAATCCCTCTCAAAATTGTTGAAATTCTGTTGAAGCTTTTAAAATTATCTCTAGAATTTTCAAAATCCATGTCCACATGTTTACAATTTCACGTCAAAAAATGGCTAAAATTCCAGTTGAAATTTTTTCAAAGTCCCTTAAAAATTTTCCAATTTTTGTCCCAATTCTTCCCATTCCCATTGAAACTTTTCAAATCCCTCTCAAAATTGTTGAAATTCTGTTGAAGCTTTTAAAATTCTCTCTAGAATTTTCAAAATCCATGTCCACATGTTTACAATTTCACGTCAAAAAATTGCTAAAATTCCAGTTGAAATTTTTTCAAAGTCCCTTAAAAATTTTCCAATTTTTGTCCCAATTCTTCCCATTCCCATTGAAACTTTTCAAATCCCTCTCAAAATTGTTGAAATTCTCTTGAAGCTTTTAAAAGTCTCTTTAGAATTTTCAAAATCCATGTCCACATGTTTACAATTTCACGTCAAAAAATGGCTAAAATTCCAGTTGAAATTTTTTCAAAGTCCCTTAAAATTTTCCAATTTTTGTCCCAATTCTTCCATTCCCATTGAAACTTTTCAAATCCCTCTCAAAAGTGTTGAAATTCTGTTGAAGCTTTTAAAATTCTCTCTAGAATTTTCAAAATCCATGTCCACATGTTTACAATTTCACGTCAAAAAATGGCTAAAATTCCAGTTGAAATTTTTTCAAAGTCCCTTAAAAATTTTCCCATTTTTGTCCCAATTCTTCCCATTCCCATTGAAACTTTTCAAATCCCTCTCAAAATTGTTGAAATTCTGTTGAAGCTTTTAAAATTCTCTCTAGAATTTTCAAAATCCATGTCCACATGTTTACAATTTCACGTCAAAAAATGGCTAAAATTCCAGTTGAAATTTTTTCAAAGTCCCTTCAAAATTTTCCAATTTTTGTCCCAATTCTTCCCATTCCCATTGAAACTTTTCAAATCCCTCTCAAAATTGTAGAAATTCTGTTGAAGCTTTTAAAATTCTCTCTAGAATTTTCAAAATCCATGTCCACATGTTTACAATTTCACGTCAAAAAATGGCTAAAATTCCAGTTGAAATTTTTTCAAAGTCCCTTAAAAATTTTCCATTTTTTGTCCCAATTCTTCCCATTCCCATTGAAACTTTTCAAATCCCTCTCAAAATTGTTGAAATTCTCTTGAAGCTTTTAAAATTCTCTCTAGAATTTTCAAAATCCATGTCCACATGTTTACAATTTCACGTCAAATAAAATGCTAAAATTCCAGTTGAAATTTTTTCAAAGTCCCTTAAAATTTTCCAATTTTTGTCCCAATTCTTCCCATTCCCATTGAAACTTTTCAAATCCCTCTCAAAATTGTTGAAATTCTGTTGAAGCTTTTAAAATTCTCTCTAGAATTTTCAAAATCCATGTCCACATGTTTACAATTTCACGCCAAAAAATGGCTAAAATTCCAGTTGAAATTTTTTCGAAGTCCCTGAAAAATTTTCCATTTTTTGTCCCAATTCTTCCCATTCCCATTGAAACTTTTCAAATCCCTCTCAAAATTGTTGAAATTCTGTTGAAGCTTTTAAAATTCTCTCTAGAATTTTCAAAATCCATGTCCACATGTTTACAATTTCACGTCAAAAAATGGCTAAAATTCCAGTTGAAATTTTTTCAAAGTCCCTTAAAAATTTTCCAATTTTTGTCCCAATTCTTCCCATTCCCATTGAAACTTTTCAAATCCCTCTCAAAATTGTTGAAATTCTGTTGAAGCTTTTAAAATTCTCTCTAGAATTTTCAAAATCCATGTCCACCCACATGTTTACAATTTCACGTCAAAAAAATGCTAAAATTCCAGTTGAAATTTTTTCAAAGTCCCTTAAAAATTTTCCAATTTTTGTCCCAATTCTTCCCATTCCCATTGAAACTTTTCAAATCCCTCTCCAAATTGTTGAAATTCTGTTGAAGCTTTTAAAATTCTCTCTAGAATTTTCAAAATCCATGTCCACATGTTTACAATTTCACGTCAAAAAATTGCTAAAATTCCAGTTGAAATTTTTTCAAAGTCCCTTAAAAATTTTCCAATTTTTGTCCCAATTCTTCCCATTCCCATTGAAACTTTTCAAATCCCTCTCAAAATTGTAGAAATTCTGTTAAAACTTTTAAAATTCTCTCTAGAATTTTCAAAATCCATGTCCACATGTTTACAATTTCACGTCAAAAAAATGCTAAAATTCCAGTTGAAATTTTTTCAAAGTCCCTTAAAAATTTTCCAATTTTTGTCCCAATTCTTCCCATTCCCATTGAAACTTTTCAAATCCCTCTCAAAATTGTTGAAATTCTGTTGAAGCTTTTAAAATTCTCTCTAGAATTTTCAAAATCCATGTCCACATGTTTACAATTTCACGTCAAAAAATGGCTAAAATTCCAGTTGAAATTTTTTCAAAGTCCCTTCAAAATTTTCCCATTTTTGTCCTAATTCTTCCCATTCCCATTGAAACTTTTTCAAATCCCTCTCAAAATTGTTGAAATTCTCTTGAAGCTTTTAAAATTCTCTCTAGAATTTTCAAAATCCACTTCAAAATGTTTACAATTTCACGTAAAAAAAATGCTAAAATTCCAGTTGAAATTTTTTCAAAGTCCCTTAAAAATTTTCCAATTTTTGTCCCAATTCTTCCCATTCCCATTGAAACTTTTCAAATCCCTCTCAAAATTGTTGAAATTCTGTTGAAGCTTTTAAAATTCTCTCTAGAATTTTCAAAATCCATGTCCACATGTTTACAATTTCACGTCAAAAAATGGCTAAAATTCCAGTTGAAATTTTTTCAAAGTCCCTTAAAAATTTTCCCATTTTTGTCCCAATTCTTCCCATTCCCATTGAAACTTTTCAAATCCCTCTCAAAATTGTTGAAATTCTCTTGAAGCTTTTAAAATTCTCTCTAGAATTTTCAAAATCCACTTCAAAATGTTTACAATTTCACGTCAAAAAAATGCTAAAATTCCAGTTGAAATTTTTTCAAAGTCCCTTCAAAATTTTCCAATTTTTGTCCCAATTCTTCCCATTCCCATTGAAACTTTTCAAATCCCTCTCAAAATTGTAGAAATTCTGTTGAAGCTTTTAAAATTCTCTCTAGAATTTTCAAAATCCATGTCCACATGTTTACAATTTCACGTCAAAAAATGGCTAAAATTCCAGTTGAAATTTTTTCAAAGTCCCTTAAAAATTTTCCAATTTTTGTCCCAATTCTTCCCATTCCCATTGAAACTTTTCAAATCCCTCTCAAAATTGTTGAAATTCTGTTGAAGCTTTTAAAATTCTCTCTAGAATTTTCAAAATCCATGTCCACATGTTTACAATTTCACGTCAAAAAATGGCTAAAATTCCAGTTGAAATTTTTTCAAAGTCCCTTAAAAATTTTCCAATTTTTGTCCCAATTCTTCCCATTCCCATTGAAACTTTTCAAATCCCTCTCAAAATTGTAGAAATTCTGTTAAAACTTTTAAAATTCTCTCTAGAATTTTCAAAATCCATGTCCACATGTTTACAATTTCACGTCAAAAAAATGCTAAAATTCCAGTTGAAATTTTTTCAAAGTCCCTTAAAAATTTTCCAATTTTTGTCCCAATTCTTCCCATTCCCATTGAAACTTTTCAAATCCCTCTCAAAATTGTTGAAATTCTGTTGAAGCTTTTAAAATTCTCTCTAGAATTTTCAAAATCCATGTCCACATGTTTACAATTTCACGTCAAAAAATGGCTAAAATTCCAGTTGAAATTTTTTCAAAGTCCCTTCAAAATTTTCCCATTTTTGTCCTAATTCTTCCCATTCCCATTGAAACTTTTTCAAATCCCTCTCAAAATTGTTGAAATTCTCTTGAAGCTTTTAAAATTCTCTCTAGAATTTTCAAAATCCACTTCAAAATGTTTACAATTTCACGTAAAAAAAATGCTAAAATTCCAGTTGAAATTTTTTCAAAGTCCCTTAAAAATTTTCCAATTTTTGTCCCAATTCTTCCCATTCCCATTGAAACTTTTCAAATCCCTCTCAAAATTGTTGAAATTCTGTTGAAGCTTTTAAAATTCTCTCTAGAATTTTCAAAATCCATGTCCACATGTTTACAATTTCACGTCAAAAAATGGCTAAAATTCCAGTTGAAATTTTTTCAAAGTCCCTTAAAAATTTTCCCATTTTTGTCCCAATTCTTCCCATTCCCATTGAAACTTTTCAAATCCCTCTCAAAATTGTTGAAATTCTCTTGAAGCTTTTAAAATTCTCTCTAGAATTTTCAAAATCCACTTCAAAATGTTTACAATTTCACGTCAAAAAAATGCTAAAATTCCAGTTGAAATTTTTTCAAAGTCCCTTCAAAATTTTCCAATTTTTGTCCCAATTCTTCCCATTCCCATTGAAACTTTTCAAATCCCTCTCAAAATTGTAGAAATTCTGTTGAAGCTTTTAAAATTCTCTCTAGAATTTTCAAAATCCATGTCCACATGTTTACAATTTCACGTCAAAAAATGGCTAAAATTCCAGTTGAAATTTTTTCAAAGTCCCTTAAAAATTTTCCAATTTTTGTCCCAATTCTTCCCATTCCCATTGAAACTTTTCAAATCCCTCTCAAAATTGTTGAAATTCTGTTGAAGCTTTTAAAATTCTCTCTAGAATTTTCAAAATCCATGTCCACATGTTTACAATTTCACGTCAAAAAATGGCTAAAATTCCAGTTGAAATTTTTTCAAAGTCCCTTCAAAATTTTCCAATTTTTGTCCCAATTCTTCCCATTCCCATTGAAACTTTTCAAATCCCTCTCAAAATTGTTGAAATTCTCTTGAAGCTTTTAAAATTATCTCTAGAATTTTCAAAATCCATGTCCACATGTTTACAATTTCACGTCAAAAAATGGCTAAAATTCCAGTTGAAATTTTTTCAAAGTCCCTTAAAAATTTTCCAATTTTTGTCCCAATTCTTCCCATTCCCATTGAAACTTTTCAAATCCCTCTCAAAATTGTTGAAATTCTGTTGAAGCTTTTAAAATTCTCTCTAGAATTTTCAAAATCCATGTCCACGTTTACAATTTCACGTCAAAAAATGGCTAAAATTCCAGTTGAAATTTTTTCAAAGTCCCTGAAAAATTTTCCAATTTTTGTCCCAATTCTTCCCATTCCCATTGAAACTTTTCAAATCCCTCTCAAAATTGTTGAAATTCTGTTGAAGCTTTTAAAATTCTCTCTAGAATTTTCAAAATCCATGTCCACATGTTTACAATTTCACGTCAAAAAATGGCTAAAATTCCAGTTGAAATTTTTTCAAAGTCCCTTAAAAATTTTCCAATTTTTGTCCCAATTCTTCCCATTCCCATTGAAACTTTTCAAATCCCTCTCAAAATTGTTGAAATTCTCTTGAAGCTTTTAAAATTCTCTCTAGAATTTTCAAAATCCATGTCCACATGTTTACAATTTCACGTCAAAAAATGGCTAAAATTCCAGTTGAAATTTTTTCAAAGTCCCTTAAAAATTTTCCAATTTTTGTCCCAATTCTTCCCATTCCCATTGAAACTTTTCAAATCCCTCTCAAAATTGTAGAAATTCTGTTAAAGCTTTTAAAATTCTCTCTAGAATTTTCAAAATCCATGTCCACATGTTTACAATTTCACGTAAAAAAAATGCTAAAATTCCAGTTGAAATTTTTTCAAAGTCCCTTAAAAATTTTCCAATTTTTGTCCCAATTCTTCCCATTCCCATTGAAACTTTTCAAATCCCTCTCAAAATTGTTGAAATTCTGTTGAAGCTTTTAAAATTCTCTCTAGAATTTTCAAAATCCATGTCCACATGTTTACAATTTCACGTCAAAAAATGGCTAAAATTCCAGTTGAAATTTTTTCAAAGTCCCTTAAAAATTTTCCCATTTTTGTCCCAATTCTTCCCATTCCCATTGAAACTTTTCAAATCCCTCTCAAAATTGTTGAAATTCTGTTGAAGCTTTTTAAATTCTCTCTAGAATTTTCAAAATCCACTTCAAAATGTTTACAATTTCACGTCAAAAAAATGCTAAAATTCCAGTTGAAATTTTTTCAAAGTCCCTTAAAAATTTTCCAATTTTTGTCCCAATTCTTCCCATTCCCATTGAAACTTTTCAAATCCCTCTCAAAATTGTTGAAATTCTGTTGAAGCTTTTAAAATTCTGTCTAGAATTTTCAAAATCCATGTCCACATGTTTACAATTTCACGTCAAAAAATGGCTAAAATTCCAGTTGAAATTTTTTCAAAGTCCCTTAAAAATTTTCCAATTTTTGTCCCAATTCTTCCCATTCCCATTGAAACTTTTCAAATCCCTCTCAAAATTGTTGAAATTCTGTTAAAGCTTTTAAAATTCTCTCTAGAATTTTCAAAATCCATGTCCACATGTTTACAATTTCACGTCAAAAAATGGCTAAAATTCCAGTTGAAATTTTTTCAAAGTCCCTTAAAAATTTTCCAATTTTTGTCCCAATTCTTCCCATTCCCATTGAAACTTTTCAAATCCCTCTCAAAATTGTTGAAATTCTCTTGAAGCTTTTAAAATTCTCTCTAGAATTTTCAAAATCCATGTCCACATGTTTACAATTTCACGTCAAAAAATGGCTAAAATTCCAGTTGAAATTTTTTCAAAGTCCCTTAAAAATTTTCCAATTTTTGTCCCAATTCTTCCCATTCCCATTGAAACTTTTCAAATCCCTCTCAAAATTGTTGAAATTCTCTTGAAGCTTTTAAAATTCTCTCTAGAATTTTCAAAATCCATGTCCACATGTTTACAATTTCACGTCAAAAAATTGCTAAAATTCCAGTTGAAATTTTTTCAAAGTCCCTTCAAAATTTTCCCATTTTTGTCCCAATTCTTCCCATTCCCATTGAAACTTTTCAAATCCCTCTCAAAATTGTTGAAATTCTCTTGAAGCTTTTAAAATTCTCTCTAGAATTTTCAAAATCCACTTCAAAATGTTTACAATTTCACGTCAAAAAAATGCTAAAATTCCAGTTGAAATTTTTTCAAAGTCCCTTAAAAATTTTCCAATTTTTGTCCCAATTCTTCCCATTCCCATTGAAACTTTTCAAATCCCTCTCAAAAGTGTTGAAATTCTGTTGAAGCTTTTAAAATTCTCTCTAGAATTTTCAAAATCCATGTCCACATGTTTACAATTTCACGTCAAAAAATGGCTAAAATTCCAGTTGAAATTTTTTCAAAGTCCCTTCAAAATTTTCCAATTTTTGTCCCAATTCTTCCCATTCCCATTGAAACTTTTCAAATCCCTCTCAAAATTGTAGAAATTCTGTTGAAGCTTTTAAAATTCTCTCTAGAATTTTCAAAATCCATGTCCACATGTTTACAATTTCACGTCAAAAAAAATGCTAAAATTCCAGTTGAAATTTTTTCAAAGTCCCTTAAAAATTTTCCAATTTTTGTCCCAATTCTTCCCATTCCCATTGAAACTTTTCAAATCCCTCTCAAAAGTGTTGAAATTCTGTTGAAGCTTTTAAAATTCTCTCTAGAATTTTCAAAATCCATGTCCACATGTTTACAATTTCACGTCAAAAAATGGCTAAAATTCCAGTTGAAATTTTTTCAAAGTCCCTGAAAAATTTTCCAATTTTTGTCCCAATTCTTCCCATTCCCATTGAAACTTTTCAAATCCCTCTCAAAATTGTTGAAATTCTGTTGAAGCTTTTAAAATTCTCTCTAGAATTTTCAAAATCCATGTCCACATGTTTACAATTTCACGTAAAAAAATGCTAAAATTCCAGTTGAAATTTTTTCAAAGTCCCTTAAAAATTTTCCAATTTTTGTCCCAATTCTTCCCATTCCCATTGAAACTTTTCAAATCCCTCTCAAAATTGTTGAAATTCTCTTGAAGCTTTTAAAATTCTCTCTAGAATTTTCAAAATCCATGTCCACATGTTTACAATTTCACGTCAAAAAATGGCTAAAATTCCAGTTGAAATTTTTTCAAAGTCCCTTAAAAATTTTCCAATTTTTGTCCCAATTCTTCCCATTCCCATTGAAACTTTTCAAATCCCTCTCAAAATTGTAGAAATTCTGTTAAAGCTTTTAAAATTCTCTCTAGAATTTTCAAAATCCATGTCCACATGTTTACAATTTCACGTAAAAAAAATGCTAAAATTCCAGTTGAAATTTTTTCAAAGTCCCTTAAAAATGTTCCAATTTTTGTCCCAATTCTTCCCATTCCCATTGAAACTTTTCAAATCCCTCTCAAAATTGTTGAAATTCTGTTGAAGCTTTTAAAATTATCTCTAGAATTTTCAAAATCCATGTCCACATGTTTACAATTTCACGTCAAAAAATGGCTAAAATTCCAGTTGAAATTTTTTCAAAGTCCCTTCAAAATTTTCCCATTTTTGTCCCAATTCTTCCCATTCCCATTGAAACTTTTCAAATCCCTCTCAAAATTGTTGAAATTCTCTTGAAGCTTTTAAAATTCTCTCTAGAATTTTCAAAATCCACTTCAAAATGTTTACAATTTCACGTCAAAAAAATGCTAAAATTCCAGTTGAAATTTTTTCAAAGTCCCTTAAAAATTTTCCAATTTTTGTCCCAATTCTTCCCATTCCCATTGAAACTTTTCAAATCCCTCTCAAAAGTGTTGAAATTCTGTTGAAGCTTTTAAAATTCTCTCTAGAATTTTCAAAATCCATGTCCACATGTTTACAATTTCACGTCAAAAAATGGCTAAAATTCCAGTTGAAATTTTTTCAAAGTCCCTTAAAAATTTTCCAATTTTTGTCCCAATTCTTCCCATTCCCATTGAAACTTTTCAAATCCCTCTCAAAATTGTAGAAATTCTGTTGAAGCTTTTAAAATTCTCTCTAGAATTTTCAAAATCCATGTCCACATGTTTACAATTTCACGTCAAAAAATGGCTAAAATTCCAGTTGAAATTTTTTCAAAGTCCCTGAAAAATTTTCCAATTTTTGTCCCAATTCTTCCCATTCCCATTGAAACTTTTCAAATCCCTCTCAAAATTGTTGAAATTCTGTTGAAGCTTTTAAAATTCTCTCTAGAATTTTCAAAATCCATGTCCACATGTTTACAATTTCACGTAAAAAAATGCTAAAATTCCAGTTGAAATTTTTTCAAAGTCCCTTCAAAATTTTCCAATTTTTGTCCCAATTCTTCCCATTCCCATTGAAACTTTTCAAATCCCTCTCAAAATTGTTGAAATTCTGTTGAAGCTTTTAAAATTCTCTCTAGAATTTTCAAAATCCATGTCCACATGTTTACAATTTCACGTCAAAAAATGGCTAAAATTCCAGTTGAAATTTTTTCAAAGTCCCTGAAAAATTTTCCAATTTTTGTCCCAATTCTTCCCATTCCCATTGAAACTTTTCAAATCCCTCTCAAAATTGTTGAAATTCTGTTGAAGCTTTTAAAATTCTCTCTAGAATTTTCAAAATCCATGTCCACATGTTTACAATTTCACGTCAAAAAATGGCTAAAATTCCAGTTGAAATTTTTTCAAAGTCCCTTCAAAATTTTCCAATTTTTGTCCCAATTCTTCCCATTCCCATTGAAACTTTTCAAATCCCTCTCAAAATTGTTGAAATTCTGTTGAAGCTTTTAAAATTCTCTCTAGAATTTTCAAAATCCATGTCCACATGTTTACAATTTCACATAAAAAAAATTGCTAAAATTCCAGTTGAAATTTTTTCAAAGTCCCTGAAAAATTTTCCAATTTTTGTCCCAATTCTTCCCATTCCCATTGAAACTTTTCAAATCCCTCTCAAAATTGTTGAAATTCTGTTGAAGCTTTTAAAATTCTCTCTAGAATTTTCAAAATCCATGTCCACATGTTTACAATTTCACGTCAAAAAATGGCTAAAATTCCAGTTGAAATTTTTTCAAAGTCCCTTAAAAATTTTCCCATTTTTGTCCCAATTCTTCCCATTCCCATTGAAACTTTTCAAATCCCTCTCAAAATTGTTGAAATACTGTTGAAGCTTTTAAAATTCTCTCTAGAATTTTCAAAATCCATGTCCACATGTTTACAATTTCACATCAAAAAATGGCTAAAATTCCAGTTGAAATTTTTTCAAAGTCCCTTAAAAATTTTCCAATTTTTGTCCCAATTCTTCCCATTCCCATTGAAACTTTTCAAATCCCTCTCAAAATTGTTGAAATTCTGTTGAAGCTTTTAAAATTCTCTCTAGAATTTTCAAAATCCATGGCCACATGTTTACAATTTCACGTCAAAAAATTGCTAAAATTCCAGTTGAAATTTTTTCAAAGTCCCTTAAAAATTTTCCAATTTTTGTCCCAATTCTTCCCATTCCCATTGAAACTTTTGAAATCCCTCTCAAAATTGTTGAAATTCTCTTGAAGCTTTTAAAATTCTCTCTAGAATTTTCAAAATCCATGTCCACGTTTACAATTTCACGTCAAAAAATGGCTAAAATTCCAGTTGAAATTTTTTCAAAGTCCCTTAAAAATTTTCCAATTTTTGTCCCAATTCTTCCCATTCCCATTGAAACTTTTCAAATCCCTCTCAAAATTGTTGAAATTCTCTTGAAGCTTTTAAAATTCTCTCTAGAATTTTCAAAATCCATGTCCACATGTTTACAATTTCACGTCAAAAAATGGCTAAAATTCCAGTTGAAATTTTTTCAAAGTCCCTTAAAAATTTTCCAATTTTTGTCCCAATTCTTCCCATTCCCATTGAAACTTTTCAAATCCCTCTCAAAATTGTTGAAATTCTGTTAAAGCTTTTAAAATTCTCTCTAGAATTTTCAAAATCCACTTCAAAATGTTTACAATTTCACGTCAAAAAATTGCTAAAATTCCAGTTGAAATTTTTTCAAAGTCCCTTAAAATTTTCCCGTTTTTGTCCCAATTCTTCCCATTCCCATTGAAACTTTTCAAATCCCTCTCAAAATTGTTGAAATTCTCTTGAAGCTTTTAAAATTCTCTCTAGAATTTTCAAAATCCATGTCCACATGTTTACAATTTCACGTCAAAAAATGGCTAAAATTCCAGTTGAAATTTTTTCAAAGTCCCTTAAAAATTTTCCCATTTTTGTCCCAATTCTTCCCATTCCCATTGAAACTTTTCAAATCCCTCTCAAAATTGTTGAAATTCTCTTGAAGCTTTTAAAATTCTCTCTAGAATTTTCAAAATCCATGTCCACATGTTTACAATTTCACGTCAAAAAATGGCTAAAATTCCAGTTGAAATTTTTTCAAAGTCCCTTAAAAATTTTCCAATTTTTGTCCCAATTCTTCCCATTCCCATTGAAACTTTTCAAATCCCTCTCAAAATTGTTGAAATTCTCTTGAAGCTTTTTAAAATTCTCTCTAGAATTTTCAAAATCCATGTCCACATGTTTACAATTTCACGTCAAAAAATGGCTAAAATTCCAGTTGAAATTTTTTCAAAGTCCCTTAAAAATTTTCCAATTTTGGTCCCAATTCTTCCCATTCCCATTGAAACTTTTCAAATCCCTCTCAAAATTGTTGAAATTCTGTTGAAGCTTTTAAAATTCTCTCTAGAATTTTCAAAATCCATGTCCACATGTTTACAATTTCACGTCAAAAAATGGCTAAAATTCCAGTTGAAATTTTTTCAAAGTCCTTTAAAAATTTTCCAATTTTTGTCCCAATTCTTCCCATTCCCATTGAAACTTTTCAAATCCCTCTCAAAATTGTAGAAATTCTGTTAAAGCTTTTAAAATTCTCTCTAGAATTTTCAAAATCCATGTCCACATGTTTACAATTTCACGTAAAAAAAATGCTAAAATTCCAGTTGAAATTTTTTCAAAGTCCCTTAAAAATTTTCCAATTTTTGTCCCAATTCTTCCCATTCCCATTGAAACTTTTCAAATCCCTCTCAAAAGTGTTGAAATTCTGTTGAAGCTTTTAAAATTCTCTCTAGAATTTTCAAAATCCATGTCCACATGTTTACAATTTCACGTCAAAAAATGGCTAAAATTCCAGTTGAAATTTTTTCAAAGTCCCTTAAAAATTTTCCAATTTTTGTCCCAATTCTTCCCATTCCCATTGAAACTTTTCAAATCCCTCTCCAAATTGTTGAAATTCTGTTGAAGCTTTTAAAATTCTCTCTAGAATTTTCAAAATCCATGTCCACATGTTTACAATTTCACGTCAAAAAAAAAGCTAAAATTCCAGTTGAAATTTTTCAAAGTCCCTTAAAAATTTTCCAATTTTTGTCCCAATTCTTCCCATTCCCATTGAAACTTTTCAAATCCCTCTCAAAATTGTTGAAATTCTGTTGAAGCTTTTAAAATTCTCTCTAGAATTTTCAAAATCCATGTCCACATGTTTACAATTTCACGTCAAAAAATGGCTAAAATTCCAGTTGAAATTTTTTCAAAGTCCCTTAAAAATTTTCCAATTTTTGTCCCAATTCTTCCCATTCCCATTGAAACTTTTCAAATCCCTCTCAAAATTGTTGAAATTCTCTTGAAGCTTTTAAAATTCTCTCTAGAATTTTCAAAATCCATGTCCACATGTTTACAATTTCACGTCAAAAAATGGCTAAAATTCCAGTTGAAATTTTTTCAAAGTCCCTTAAAAATTTTCCAATTTTGGTCCCAATTCTTCCCATTCCCATTGAAACTTTTCAAATCCCTCTCAAAATTGTTGAAATTCTGTTGAAGCTTTTAAAATTCTCTCTAGAATTTTCAAAATCCATGTCCACATGTTTACAATTTCACGTCAAAAAATGGCTAAAATTCCAGTTGAAATTTTTTCAAAGTCCTTTAAAAATTTTCCAATTTTTGTCCCAATTCTTCCCATTCCCATTGAAACTTTTCAAATCCCTCTCAAAATTGTAGAAATTCTGTTGAAGCTTTTAAAATTCTCTCTAGAATTTTCAAAATCCATGTCCACATGTTTACAATTTCACGTAAAAAAAATGCTAAAATTCCAGTTGAAATTTTTTCAAAGTCCCTTAAAAATTTTCCAATTTTTGTCCCAATTCTTCCCATTCCCATTGAAACTTTTCAAATCCCTCTCAAAATTGTTGAAATTCTGTTGAAGCTTTTAAAATTATCTCTAGAATTTTCAAAATCCATGTCCACATGTTTACAATTTCACGTCAAAAAATGGCTAAAATTCCAGTTGAAATTTTTTCAAAGTCCCTTAAAAATTTTCCAATTTTTGTCCCAATTCTTCCCATTCCCATTGAAACTTTTCAAATCCCTCTCAAAAGTGTTGAAATTCTGTTGAAGCTTTTAAAATTATCTCTAGAATTTTCAAAATCCATGTCCACATGTTTACAATTTCACGTCAAAAAATGGCTAAAATTCCAGTTGAAATTTTTTCAAAGTCCCTTAAAAATTTTCCAATTTTTGTCCCAATTCTTCCCATTCCCATTGAAACTTTTCAAATCCCTCTCCAAATTGTTGAAATTCTGTTGAAGCTTTTAAAATTCTCTCTAGAATTTTCAAAATCCATGTCCACATGTTTACAATTTCACGTCAAAAAATTTGCTAAAATTCCAGTTGAAATTTTTTCAAAGTCCCTTAAAAATTTTCCAATTTTTGTCCCAATTCTTCCCATTCCCATTGAAACTTTTCAAATCCCTCTCAAAATTGTTGAAATTCTGTTGAAGCTTTTAAAATTCTCTCTAGAATTTTCAAAATCCATGTCCACATGTTTACAATTTCACGTCAAAAAATGGCTAAAATTCCAGTTGAAATTTTTTCAAAGTCCCTTAAAAATTTTCCATTTTTTGTCCCAATTCTTCCCATTCCCATTGAAACTTTTCAAATCCCTCTCAAAATTGTTGAAATTCTCTTGAAGCTTTTAAAATTCTCTCTAGAATTTTCAAAATCCATGTCCACATGTTTACAATTTCACGTCAAAAAATTGCTAAAATTCCAGTTGAAATTTTTTCAAAGTCCCTTAAAAATGTTCCAATTTTTGTCCCAATTCTTCCCATTCCCATTGAAACTTTTCAAATCCCTCTCAAAATTGTTGAAATTCTGTTGAAGCTTTTTAAAATTCTCTCTAGAATTTTCAAAATCCATGTCCACATGTTTATAATTTCACGTTAAAAAAATGGCTAAAATTCCAGTTGAAATTTTTTCAAAGTCCTTCAAAATTTTCCAATTTTTGTCCCAATTCTTCCCTTTCCCATTGAAACTTTTCAAATCCCTCTCAAAATTGTTGAAATTCTCTTGAAGCTTTTAAAATTCTCTCTAGAATTTTCAAAATCCATGTCCACATGTTTACAATTTCACGTCAAATAAAATGCTAAAATTCCAGTTGAAATTTTTTTTCAAAAAAAGTCCCTGAAAAATTTTCCAATTTTTGTCCCAATTCTTCCCATTATACTCATTTCTGTTGAAGCTTTTTAAAATTCTCTCTAGAATTTTCAAAATCCATGTCCACATGTTTATAATTTCACGTTAAAAAAAATGGCTAATTCCAGTTGAAATTTTTTCAAAGTCCCTTCAAATTTTCCATTTTTGTCCCAATTCTTCCTTTCCCATTGAAACTTTTCAAATCCCTCTCAAAATTGTTGAAATTCTCTTGAAGCTTTTAAATTCTCTCTATCAAAATCCATTCCAATTACAATTCAGTCTAAAATTCCAGTTGAAATTTTTCAAAGTCCCTGAAAATTTTCCAATTTTTGTCCCAATTCTTCCCATT
>NW_028114949.1:0-71680 GCF_964273445.1 Streptopelia decaocto
GGAATGGGAAGAATTGGGACAAAAATTGGAAAATTTTTCAGGGACTTTGAAAAAATTTCAACTGGAATTTTAGCCATTTTTTTACGTGAAATTGTCAACATGTTGAAGTGGATTTTGAAAATTCTAGAGAGAATTTTAAAAGCTTCAACAGAATTTCAACAATTTTGAGAGGGATTTGAAAAGTTTCAATGGGAATGGGAAGAATTGGGACAAAAATTGGAAAAATTTTAAGGGACTTTGAAGAAATTTCAACTGGAATTTTAGCAATTTTTTGATGTGAAATTGTAAACATGTGGACATGGATTTTGAAAATTCTAGAGAGAATTTTAAAAGCTTCAACAGAATTTCAACAATTTTGAGAGGGATTTGAAAAGTTTCAATGGGAATGGGAAGAATTGGGACAAAAATTGGAAAAATTTTAAGGGACTTTGAAAAATTTCAACTGGAATTTTAGCCATTTTTTTATGTGAAATTGTAAACATGTGGACATGGATTTTGAAAATTCTAGAGAGAATTTTAAAAGCTTCAACAGAATTTCAACAATTTTGAGAGGGATTTGAAAAGTTTCAATGGGAATGGGAAGAATTGGGACAAAAATTGGAAAATTTTTAAGGGACTTTGAAAAAATTTCAACTGGAATTTTAGCCATTTTTTGACGTGAAATTGTAAACATGTGGACATGGATTTTGAAAATTCTAGAGAGAATTTTAAAAGCTTCAACAGAATTTCAACACTTTTGAGAGGGATTTGAAAAGTTTCAATGGGAATGGGAAGAATTGGGACAAAAATTGGAAAATTTTTAAGGGACTTTGAAAAAATTTCAACTGGAATTTTAGCCATGTTTTGACGTGAAATTGTAAACATGTGGACATGGATTTTGAAAATTCTAGAGAGAATTTTAAAAGCTTCAACAGAATTTCAACACTTTTGAGAGGGATTTGAAAAGTTTCAATGGGAATGGGAAGAATTGGGACAAAAATTGGGAAATTTTGAAGGGACTTTGAAAAAATTTCAACTGGAATTTTAGCAATTTTTTTACGTGAAATTGTCAACATGTTGAAGTGGATTTTGAAAATTCTAGAGAGAATTTTAAAAGCTTCAACAGAATTTCAACGATTTTGAGAGAGATTTGAAAAGTTTCAATGGGAATGGGAAGAATTGGGACAAAAATTGGAAAATTTTTAAGGGACTTTGAAAAAATTTCAACTGGAATTTTAGCCATTTTTTTACGTGAAATTGTAAACATGTTGAAGTGGATTTTGAAAATTCTAGAGAGAATTTTAAAAGCTTCAACAGAATTTCAACAATTTTGAGAGGGATTTGAAAAGTTTCAATGGGAATGGGAAGAATTGGGACAAAAATTGGAAAAATTTTAAGGGACTTTGAAAAAATTTCAACTGGAATTTTAGCCATTTTTTGATGTGAAATTGTAAACATGTGGACATGGATTTTGAAAATTCTAGAGAGAATTTTAAAAGCTTCAACAGAATTTCAACAATTTTGAGAGGGATTTGAAAAGTTTCAATGGGAATGGGAAGAATTGGGACAAAAATGGGAAAATTTTTAAGGGACTTCGAAAAAATTTCAACTGGAATTTTAGCAATTTTTTGACGTGAAATTGTAAACATGTGGACATGGATTTTGAAAATTCTAGAGAGAATTTTAAAAGCTTCAACAGAATTTCAACAATTTTGAGAGGGATTTGAAAAGTTTCAATGGGAATGGGAAGAATTGGGACAAAAATTGGAAAATTTTGAAGGGACTTTGAAAAAATTTCAACTGGAATTTTAGCCATTTTTTGACGTGAAATTGTAAACATGTGGACATGGATTTTGAAAATTCTAGAGAGAATTTTAAAAGCTTCAACAGAATTTCAACGATTTTGAGAGGGATTTGAAAAGTTTCAATGGGAATGGGAAGAATTGGGACAAAATTGGAAAATTTTGAAGGGACTTTGAAAAAATTTCAACTGGAATTTTAGCCATTTTTTTACGTGAAATTGTCAACATGTTGAAGTGGATTTTGAAAATTCTAGAGAGAATTTTAAAAGCTTCAACAGAATTTCAACAATTTTGAGAGGGATTTGAAAAGTTTCAATGGGAATGGGAAGAATTGGGACAAAAATTGGAAAAATTTTAAGGGACTTTGAAAAAATTTCAACTGGAATTTTAGCAATTTTTTGATGTGAAATTGTAAACATGTGGACACGGATTTTGAAAATTCTAGAGAGAATTTTAAAAGCTTCAACAGAATTTCAACAATTTTGAGAGGGATTTGAAAAGTTTCAATGGGAATGGGAAGAATTGGGACAAAAATTGGAAAAATTTTAAGGGACTTTGAAAAAATTTCAACTGGAATTTTAGCCATTTTTTTATGTGAAATTGTAAACATGTGGACATGGATTTTGAAAATTCTAGAGAGAATTTTAAAAGCTTCAACAGAATTTCAACAATTTTGAGAGGGATTTGAAAAGTTTCAATGGGAATGGGAAGAATTGGGACAAAAATTGGAAAATTTTTAAGGGACTTTGAAGAAATTTCAACTGGAATTTTAGCCATTTTTGACGTGAAATTATAAAAATGTGGACATGGATTTTGAAAATTCTAGAGAGAATTTTAAAAGCTTCAACAGAATTTCAACAATTTTGAGAGGGATTTGAAAAGTTTCAATGGGAATGGGAAGAATTGGGACAAAAATTGGAAAATTTTTCAGGGACTTTGAAAAAATTTCAACTGGAATTTTAGCCATTTTTTGACGTGAAATTGTAAACATGTGGACATGGATTTTGAAAATTCTAGAGAGAATTTTAAAAGCTTCAAGAGAATTTCAACAATTTTGAGAGGGATTTGAAAAGTTTCAATGGGAATGGAAGAATTGGGACAAAAATTGGAAAATTTTTAAGGGACTTTGAAAAAATTTCAACTGGAATTTTAGCCATTTTTTTTTACGTGAAATTGTAAACATGTGGACATGGATTTTGAAAATTCTAGAGAGAATTTTAAAAGCTTCAACAGAATTTCAACAGTTTTGAGAGGGATTTGAAAAGTTTCAATGGGAATGGGAAGAATTGGGACAAAAATTGGAAAATTTTTAAGGGACTTTGAAAAAATTTCAACTGGAATTTTAGCCATTTTTTGACGTGAAATTGTAAACATGTGGACATGGATTTTGAAAAATCTAGAGAGAATTTTAAAAGCTTCAACAGAATTTCAACAATTTTGAGAGGGATTTGAAAAGTTTCAATGGGAATGGGAAGAATTGGGACAAAAATTGGAAAATTTTTAAGGGACTTTGAAAAAATTTCAACTGGAATTTTAGCCATTTTTTGACGTGAAATTGTAAACATGTGGACATGGATTTTGAAAATTCTAGAGAGAATTTTAAAAGCTTCAACAGAATTTCAACAATTTTGAGAGGGATTTGAAAAGTTTCAATGGGAATGGGAAGAATTGGGACAAAAATTGGAAAATTTTTCAGGGACTTTGAAAAAATTTCAACTGGAATTTTAGCCATTTTTTGACGTGAAATTGTAAACATGTGGACATGGATTTTGAAAATTCTAGAGAGAATTTTAAAAGCTTCAACAGAATTTCAACAATTTTGAGAGGGATTCGAAAAGTTTCAATGGGAATGGGAAGAATTGGGACAAAAATTGGAAAATTTTTCAGGGACTTTGAAAAAATTTCAACTGGAATTTTAGCAATTTTTTGACGTGAAATTGTAAACATGTGGACATGGATTTTGAAAATTCTAGAGAGAATTTTAAAAGCTTCAACAGAATTTCAACAATTTTGAGAGGGATTTGAAAAGTTTCAATGGGAATGGGAAGAATTGGGACAAAAATTGGAAAATTTTTCAGGGACTTTGAAAAAATTTCAACTGGAATTTTAGCAATTTTTTGACGTGAAATTGTAAACATGTGGACATGGATTTTGAAAATTCTAGAGAGAATTTTAAAAGCTTCAACAGAATTTCAACACTTTTGAGAGGGATATGAAAAGTTTCAATGGGAATGGGAAGAATTGGGACAAAAATTGGAAAATTTTTAAGGGACTTTGAAAAAATTTCAACTGGAATTTTAGCCATTTTTTGACGTGAAATTGTAAACATGTGGACATGGATTTTGAAAATTCTAGAGAGAATTTTAAAAGCTTCAACAGAATTTCAACAATTTTGAGAGGGATTTGAAAAGTTTCAATGGGAATGGGAAGAATTGGGACAAAAATTTGAAAATTTTGAAGGGACTTTGAAAAAATTTCAACTGGAATTTTAGCATTTTTTTTTACGTGAAATTGTAAACATGTGGACATGGATTTTGAAAATTCTAGAGAGAATTTTAAAAGCTTCAACAGAATTTCAACAATTTTGAGAGGGATTTGAAAAGTTTCAATGGGAATGGGAAGAATTGGGACAAAAATTGGAAAATTTTTCAGGGACTTTGAAAAAATTTCAACTGGAATTTTAGCCATTTTTTGACGTGAAATTGTAAGCATGTGGACATGGATTTTGAAAATTCTAGAGAGAATTTTAAAAGCTTCAACAGAATTTCAACAATTTTGAGAGGGATTTGAAAAGTTTCAATGGGAATGGGAAGAATTGGGAAAAAAATTGGAACATTTTTAAGGGACTTTGAAAAAATTTCAACTGGAATTTTAGCCATTTTTTGACGTGAAATTGTAAACATGTGGACATGGATTTTGAAAATTCTAGAGAGAATTTTAAAAGCTTCAAGAGAATTTCAACAATTTTGAGAGGGATTTGAAAAGTTTCAATGGGAATGGGAAGAATTGGGACAAAAATTGTAAAATTTTGAAGGGACTTTGAAAAAATTTCAACTGGAATTTTAGCCATTTTTTGACGTGAAATTGTAAACATGTGGACATGGATTTTGAAAATTCTAGAGAGAATTTTAGAAGCTTCAACAGAATTTCAACAATTTTGAGAGGGATTTGAAAAGTTTCAATGGGAATGGGAAGAATTGGGACAAAAATTGGAAAATTTTGAAGGGACTTTGAGAAAATTTCAACTGGAATTTTAGCATTTTTTTACGTGAAATTGTAAACATGTGGACATGGATTTTGAAAATTCTAGAGAGAATTTTAGAAGCTTCAACAGAATTTCAACAATTTTGAGAGGGATTTGAAAAGTTTCAATGGGAATGGGAAGAATTGGGACAAAAATTGGAAAATTTTTAAGGGACTTTGAAAAAATTTCAACTGGAATTTTAGCCATTTTTTGACGTGAAATTGTAAACATGTGGACATGGATTTTGAAAATTCTAGAGAGAATTTTAAAAGCTTCAACAGAATTTCAACAATTTTGAGAGGGATTTGAAAAGTTTCAATGGGAATGGGAAGAATTGGGACAAAGATTGGAAAATTTTTAAGGGACTTTGAAAAAATTTCAACTGGAATTTTAGCAATTTTTTGACGTGAAATTGTAAACATGTGGACATGGATTTTGAAAATTCTAGAGAGAATTTTAAAAGCTTCAACAGAATTTCAACAATTTTGAGAGGGATTTGAAAAGTTTCAATGGGAATGGGAAGAATTGGGACAAAAATTGGAAAATTTTGAAGGGACTTTGAAAGAATTTCAACTGGAATTTTAGCCATTTTTTTACGTGAAATTGTAAACATGTGGACATGGATTTTGAAATATTCTAGAGAGAATTTTAAAAGCTTCAAGAGAATTTCAACAATTTTGAGAGGGATTTGAAAAGTTTCAATGGGAATGGGAAGAATTGGGACAAAAATTGGAAAATTTTTAAGGGACTTTGAAAAAATTTCAACTGGAATTTTAGCAATTTTTTGACGTGAAATTGTAAACATGTGGACATGGATTTTGAAAATTCTAGAGAGAATTTTAAAAGCTTCAAGAGAATTTCAACAATTTTGAGAGGGATTTGAAAAGTTTCAATGGGAATGGGAAGAATTGGGACAAAAATTGGAAAATTTTTCAGGGACTTTGAAAAATTTCAACTGGAATTTTAGCAATTTTTGACGTGAAATTGTAAACATGTGGACATGGATTTTGAAAATTCTAGAGAGAATTTTAAAAGCTTCAACAGAATTTCAACAATTTTGAGAGGGATTTGAAAAGTTTCAATGGGAATGGGAAGAATTGGGACAAAAAATTGGAAAATTTTTCAGGGACTTTGAAAAAATTTCAACTGGAATTTTAGCAATTTTTACGTGAAATTGTAAACATGTGGACATGGATTTTGAAAATTCTAGAGAGAATTTTAAAAGCTTCAACAGAATTTCAACAATTTTGAGAGGGATTTGAAAAGTTTCAATGGGAATGGGAAGAATTGGGACAAAAATTGGAAAATTTTGAAGGGACTTTGAAAAAATTTCAACTGGAATTTTAGCAATTTTTTGACGTGAAATTGTAAACATGTGGACATGGATTTTGAAAATTCTAGAGAGAATTTTAAAAGCTTCAACAGAATTTCAACGATTTTGAGAGGGATTTGAAAAGTTTCAATGGGAATGGGAAGAATTGGGACAAAAATTGGAAAATTTTGAAGGGACTTTGAAAAAATTTCAACTGGAATTTTAGCCATTTTTTACGTGAAATTGTCAACATGTTGAAGTGGATTTTGAAAATTCTAGAGAGAATTTTAAAAGCTTCAACAGAATTTCAACAATTTTGAGAGGGATTTGAAAAGTTTCAATGGGAAAATTGGGACAAAAATTGGAAAAATTTTAAGGGACTTTGAAGAAATTTCAACTGGAATTTTAGCAATTTTTTGATGTGAAATTGTAAACATGTGGACATGGATTTTGAAAATTCTAGAGAGAATTTTAAAAGCTTCAACAGAATTTCAACAATTTTGAGAGGGATTTGAAAAGTTTCAATGGGAATGGGAAGAATTGGGACAAAAATTGGAAAAATTTTAAGGGACTTTGAAAAAATTTCAACTGGAATTTTAGCCATTTTTTATGTGAAATTGTAAACATGTGGACATGGATTTTCAAAATTCTTGAGAGAATTTTAAAAGCTTCAACAGAATTTCAACAATTTTGAGAGGGATTTGAAAAGTTTCAATGGGAATGGGAAGAATTGGGACAAAAATTGGAAAATTTTTTCAGGGACTTTGAAAAAATTTCAACTGGAATTTTAGCAAGTTTTTGACGTGAAATTGTAAACATGTGGACATGGATTTTGAAAATTCTAGAGAGAATTTTAAAAGCTTCAACAGAATTTCAACAATTTTGAGAGGGATTTGAAAAGTTTCAATGGGAATGGGAAGAATTGGGACAAAAATTGGAAAATTTTTAAGGGACTTTGAAAAAATTTCAACTGGAATTTTAGCCATTTTTTGACGTGAAATTGTAAACATGTGGACATGGATTTTGAAAATTCTAGAGAGAATTTTAAAAGCTTCAACAGAATTTCAACACTTTTGAGAGGGATTTGAAAAGTTTCAATGGGAATGGGAAGAATTGGGACAAAAATTGGAAAATTTTGAAGGGACTTTGAAAAAATTTCAACTGGAATTTTAGCAATTTTTTGATGTGAAATTGTAAACATGTGGACATGGATTTTGAAAATTCTAGAGAGAATTTTAAAAGCTTCAACAGAATTTCAACAATTTTGAGAGGGATTTGAAAAGTTTCAATGGGAATGGGAAGAATTGGGACAAAAATTGGAAAAATTTTAAGGGACTTTGAAAAAATTTCAACTGGAATTTTAGCCATTTTTTGATGTGAAATTGTAAACATGTGGACATGGATTTTGAAAATTCTAGAGAGAATTTTAAAAGCTTCAACAGAATTTCAACAATTTTGAGAGGGATTTGAAAAGTTTCAATGGGAATGGGAAGAATTGGGACAAAAATTGGAAAATTTTTTCAGGGACTTTGAAAAAATTTCAACTGGAATTTTAGCAAGTTTTTGACGTGAAATTGTAAACATGTGGACATGGATTTTGAAAATTCTAGAGAGAATTTTAAAAGCTTCAACAGAATTTCAACAATTTTGAGAGGGATTTGAAAAGTTTCAATGGGAATGGGAAGAATTGGGACAAAAATTGGAAAATTTTTAAGGGACTTTGAAAAAATTTCAACTGGAATTTTAGCCATTTTTTTACGTGAAATTGTAAACATGTGGACATGGATTTTGAAAATTCTAGAGAGAATTTTAAAAGCTTCAACAGAATTTCAACAATTTTGAGAGGGATTTGAAAAGTTTCAATGGGAATGGGAAGAATTGGGACAAAAATTGGAAAATTTTTAAGGGACTTTGAAAGAATTTCAACTGGAATTTTAGCCATTTTTTTTACGTGAAATTGTAAACATGTGGACATGGATTTTGAAATATTCTAGAGAGAATTTTAAAAGCTTCAACAGAATTTCAACAATTTTGAGAGGGATTTGAAAAGTTTCAATGGGAATGGGAAGAATTGGGACAAAAATTGGAAAATTTTTAAGGGACTTTGAAAAAATTTCAACTGGAATTTTAGCCATTTTTGACGTGAAATTGTAAACATGTGGACATGGATTTTCAAAATTCTTGAGAGAATTTTAAAAGCTTCAACAGAATTTCAACAATTTTGAGAGGGATTTGAAAAGTTTCAATGGGAATGGGAAGAATTGGGACAAAAATTGGAAAATTTTGAAGGGACTTTGAAAAAATTTCAACTGGAATTTTAGCATTTTTTTTTACGTGAAATTGTAAACATGTGGACATGGATTTTGAAAATTCTAGAGAGAATTTTAAAAGCTTCAACAGAATTTCAACAGTTTTGAGAGGGATTTGAAAAGTTTCAATGGGAATGGGAAGAATTGGGACAAAAATTGGAAAATTTTTCAGGGACTTTGAAACAATTTCAACTGGAATTTTAGCCATTTTTTGACGTGAAATTGTAAACATGTGGACATGGATTTTGAAAATTCTAGAGAGAATTTTAAAAGCTTCAACAGAATTTCAACAATTTTGAGAGGGATTTGAAAAGTTTCAATGGGAATGGGAAGAATTGGGACAAAAATTGGAAAATTTTTAAGGGACTTTGAAAAAATTTCAACTGGAATTTTAGCCATTTTTTTACGTGAAATTGTAAACATGTGGACATAGATTTTGAAAATTCTAGAGAGAATTTTAAAAGCTTCAACAGAATTTCAACAATTTTGAGAGGGATTTGAAAAGTTTCAATGGGAATGGGAAGAATTGGGACAAAAATTGGAAAATTTTTAAGGGACTTTGAAAAAATTTCAACTGGAATTTTAGCAATTTTTACGTGAAATTGTAAACATGTGGACATGGATTTTGAAAATTCTAGAGAGAATTTTAAAAGCTTCAACAGAATTTCAACAATTTTGAGAGGGATTTGAAAAGTTTCAATGGGAATGGGAAGAATTGGGACAAAAATTGGAAAATTTTGAAGGGACTTTGAAAAAATTTCAACTGGAATTTTAGCAATTTTTTGACGTGAAATTGTAAACATGTGGACATGGATTTTGAAAATTCTAGAGAGAATTTTAAAAGCTTCAACAGAATTTCAACGATTTTGAGAGGGATTTGAAAAGTTTCAATGGGAATGGGAAGAATTGGGACAAAAATTGGAAAATTTTGAAGGGACTTTGAAAAAATTTCAACTGGAATTTTAGCCATTTTTTTACGTGAAATTGTCAACATGTTGAAGTGGATTTTGAAAATTCTAGAGAGAATTTTAAAAGCTTCAACAGAATTTCAACAATTTTGAGAGGGATTTGAAAAGTTTCAATGGGAATGGGAAGAATTGGGACAAAAATTGGAAAAATTTTAAGGGACTTTGAAGAAATTTCAACTGGAATTTTAGCAATTTTTTGATGTGAAATTGTAAACATGTGGACATGGATTTTGAAAATTCTAGAGAGAATTTTAAAAGCTTCAACAGAATTTCAACAATTTTGAGAGGGATTTGAAAAGTTTCAATGGGAATGGGAAGAATTGGGACAAAAATTGGAAAAATTTTAAGGGACTTTGAAAAAATTTCAACTGGAATTTTAGCCATTTTTTATGTGAAATTGTAAACATGTGGACATGGATTTTCAAAATTCTTGAGAGAATTTTAAAAGCTTCAACAGAATTTCAACAATTTTGAGAGGGATTTGAAAAGTTTCAATGGGAATGGGAAGAATTGGGACAAAAATTGGAAAATTTTTTCAGGGACTTTGAAAAAATTTCAACTGGAATTTTAGCAAGTTTTTGACGTGAAATTGTAAACATGTGGACATGGATTTTGAAAATTCTAGAGAGAATTTTAAAAGCTTCAACAGAATTTCAACAATTTTGAGAGGGATTTGAAAAGTTTCAATGGGAATGGGAAGAATTGGGACAAAAATTGGAAAATTTTTAAGGGACTTTGAAAAAATTTCAACTGGAATTTTAGCCATTTTTTTACGTGAAATTGTAAACATGTGGACATGGATTTTGAAAATTCTAGAGAGAATTTTAAAAGCTTCAACAGAATTTCAACAATTTTGAGAGGGATTTGAAAAGTTTCAATGGGAATGGGAAGAATTGGGACAAAAATTGGAAAATTTTTAAGGGACTTTGAAAGAATTTCAACTGGAATTTTAGCCATTTTTTTTACGTGAAATTGTAAACATGTGGACATGGATTTTGAAATATTCTAGAGAGAATTTTAAAAGCTTCAACAGAATTTCAACAATTTTGAGAGGGATTTGAAAAGTTTCAATGGGAATGGGAAGAATTGGGACAAAAATTGGAAAATTTTTAAGGGACTTTGAAAAAATTTCAACTGGAATTTTAGCCATTTTTTGACGTGAAATTGTAAACATGTGGACATGGATTTTCAAAATTCTTGAGAGAATTTTAAAAGCTTCAACAGAATTTCAACAATTTTGAGAGGGATTTGAAAAGTTTCAATGGGAATGGGAAGAATTGGGACAAAAATTGGAAAATTTTGAAGGGACTTTGAAAAAATTTCAACTGGAATTTTAGCATTTTTTTTTACGTGAAATTGTAAACATGTGGACATGGATTTTGAAAATTCTAGAGAGAATTTTAAAAGCTTCAACAGAATTTCAACAGTTTTGAGAGGGATTTGAAAAGTTTCAATGGGAATGGGAAGAATTGGGACAAAAATTGGAAAATTTTTAAGGGACTTTGAAAAAATTTCAACTGGAATTTTAGCCATTTTTTGACGTGAAATTGTAAACATGTGGACATGGATTTTGAAAATTCTAGAGAGAATTTTAAAAGCTTCAACAGAATTTCAACAATTTTGAGAGGGATTTGAAAAGTTTCAATGGGAATGGGAAGAATTGGGACAAAAATTGGAAAATTTTTAAGGGACTTTGAAAAAATTTCAACTGGAATTTTAGCCATTTTTTGACGTGAAATTGTAAACATGTGGCCATGGATTTTGAAAATTCTAGAGAGAATTTTAAAAGCTTCAAGCAGAATTTCAACAATTTTGAGAGGGATTTGAAAAGTTTCAATGGGAATGGGAAGAATTGGGACAAAAATTGGAAAATTTTTAAGGGACTTTGAAAAAATTTCAACTGGAATTTTAGCCATTTTTTGACGTGAAATTGTAAACATGTGGCCATGGATTTTGAAAATTCTAGAGAGAATTTTAAAAGCTTCAACAGAATTTCCACAATTTTGAGAGGGATTTGAAAAGTTTCAATGGGAATGGGAAGAATTGGGACAAAAATTGGAAAATTTTTAAGGGACTTTGAAAAAATTTCAACTGGAATTTTAGCCATTTTTTTATGTGAAATTGTAAACATGTGCCCATGGATTTTGAAAATTCTAGAGAGAATTTTAAAAGCTTCAACAGAATTTCAACAATTTTGAGAGGGATTTGAAAAGTTTCAATGGGAATGGGAAGAATTGGGACAAAAATTGGAAAATTTTTAAGGGACTTTGAAAAAATTTCAACTGGAATTTTAGCATTTTTTGACGTGAAATTGTAAACATGTGGACATGGATTTTGAAAATTCTAGAGAGAATTTTAAAAGCTTCAAGAATTTCAACAATTTTGAGAGGGATTTGAAAAGTTTCAATGGGAATGGGAAGAATTGGGACAAAAATTGGAAAAATTTTAAGGGACTTTGAAGAAATTTCAACTGGAATTTTAGCAATTTTTTGATGTGAAATTGTAAACATGTGGACATGGATTTTGAAAATTCTAGAGAGAATTTTAAAAGCTTCAACAGAATTTCAACAATTTTGAGAGGGATTTGAAAAGTTTCAATGGGAATGGGAAGAATTGGGACAAAAATTGGAAAAATTTTAAGGGACTTTGAAAAAATTTCAACTGGAATTTTAGCCATTTTTTATGTGAAATTGTAAACATGTGGACATGGATTTTCAAAATTCTTGAGAGAATTTTAAAAGCTTCAACAGAATTTCAACAATTTTGAGAGGGATTTGAAAAGTTTCAATGGGAATGGGAAGAATTGGGACAAAAATTGGAAAATTTTTTCAGGGACTTTGAAAAAATTTCAACTGGAATTTTAGCAAGTTTTTGACGTGAAATTGTAAACATGTGGACATGGATTTTGAAAATTCTAGAGAGAATTTTAAAAGCTTCAACAGAATTTCAACAATTTTGAGAGGGATTTGAAAAGTTTCAATGGGAATGGGAAGAATTGGGACAAAAATTGGAAAATTTTTAAGGGACTTTGAAAAAATTTCAACTGGAATTTTAGCCATTTTTTGACGTGAAATTGTAAACATGTGGACATGGATTTTGAAAATTCTAGAGAGAATTTTAAAAGCTTCAACAGAATTTCAACACTTTTGAGAGGGATTTGAAAAGTTTCAATGGGAATGGGAAGAATTGGGACAAAAATTGGAAAATTTTGAAGGGACTTTGAAAAAATTTCAACTGGAATTTTAGCCATTTTTTTACGTGAAATTGTCAACATGTTGAAGTGGATTTTGAAAATTCTAGAGAGAATTTTAAAAGCTTCAACAGAATTTCAACAATTTTGAGAGGGATTTGAAAAGTTTCAATGGGAATGGGAAGAATTGGGACAAAAATTGGAAAATTTTAAGGGACTTTGAAGAAATTTCAACTGGAATTTTAGCAATTTTTTGATGTGAAATTGTAAACATGTGGACATGGATTTTGAAAATTCTAGAGAGAATTTTAAAAGCTTCAACAGAATTTCAACAATTTTGAGAGGGATTTGAAAAGTTTCAATGGGAATGGGAAGAATTGGGACAAAAATTGGAAAAATTTTAAGGGACTTTGAAAAAATTTCAACTGGAATTTTAGCCATTTTTTGACGTGAAATTGTAAACATGTGGACATGGATTTTGAAAATTCTAGAGAGAATTTTAAAAGCTTCAACAGAATTTCAACAATTTTGAGAGGGATTTGAAAAGTTTCAATGGGAATGGGAAGAATTGGGACAAAAATTGGAAAATTTTTTCAGGGACTTTGAAAAAATTTCAACTGGAATTTTAGCAAGTTTTTGACGTGAAATTGTAAACATGTGGACATGGATTTTGAAAATTCTAGAGAGAATTTTAAAAGCTTCAACAGAATTTCAACAATTTTGAGAGGGATTTGAAAAGTTTCAATGGGAATGGGAAGAATTGGGACAAAAATTGGAAAATTTTTAAGGGACTTTGAAAAAATTTCAACTGGAATTTTAGCCATTTTTTTACGTGAAATTGTAAACATGTGGACATGGATTTTGAAAATTCTAGAGAGAATTTTAAAAGCTTCAACAGAATTTCAACAATTTTGAGAGGGATTTGAAAAGTTTCAATGGGAATGGGAAGAATTGGGACAAAAATTGGAAAATTTTTAAGGGACTTTGAAGAAATTTCAACTGGAATTTTAGCCATTTTTTACGTGAAATTATAAAAATGTGGACATGGATTTTGAAAATTCTAGAGAGAATTTTAAAAGCTTCAACAGAATTTCAACAATTTTGAGAGGGATTTGAAAAGTTTCAATGGGAATGGGAAGAATTGGGACAAAAATTGGAAAATTTTGAAGGGACTTTGAAAAAATTTCAACTGGAATTTTAGCCATTTTTTGACGTGAAATTGTAAACATGTGGACATGGATTTTGAAAATTCTAGAGAGAATTTTAAAAGCTTCAACAGAATTTCCACAATTTTGAGAGGGATTTGAAAAGTTTCAATGGGAATGGGAAGAATTGGGACAAAAATTGGAAAATTTTTAAGGGACTTTGAAAAAATTTCAACTGGAATTTTAGCATTTTTTTTTACGTGAAATTGTAAACATGTGGACATGGATTTTGAAAATTCTAGAGAGAATTTTAAAAGCTTCAACAGAATTTCAACAGTTTTGAGAGGGATTTGAAAAGTTTCAATGGGAATGGGAAGAATTGGGACAAAAATTGGAAAATTTTTAAGGGACTTTGAAAAAATTTCAACTGGAATTTTAGCCATTTTTTGACGTGAAATTGTAAACATGTGGACATGGATTTTGAAAATTCTAGAGAGAATTTTAAAAGCTTCAAGAGAATTTCAACAATTTTGAGAGGGATTTGAAAAGTTTCAATGGGAATGGGAAGAATTGGGACAAAAATTGGAAAATTTTTAAGGGACTTTGAAAAAATTTCAACTGGAATTTTAGCCATTTTTTGACGTGAAATTGTAAACATTTTGAAGTGAATTTTGAAAATTCTAGAGAGAATTTTAAAAGCTTCAACAGAATTTCTACAATTTTGAGAGGGATTTGAAAAGTTTCAATGGGAATGGGAAGAATTGGGACAAAAATTGGAAAATTTTGAAGGGACTTTGAAAAAATTTCAACTGGAATTTTAGCCATTTTTTGACGTGAAATTGTAAACATGTGGACATGGATTTTGAAAGTTCTAGAGAGAATTTTAAAAGCTTCAACAGAATTTCAACAATTTTGAGAGGGATTTGAAAAGTTTCAATGGGAATGGGAAGAATTGGGACAAAAATTGGAACATTTTTAAGGGACTTTGAAAAAATTTCAACTGGAATTTTAGCAATTTTTTGACGTGAAATTGTAAACATGTGGACATGGATTTTGAAAATTCTAGAGAGAATTTTAAAAGCTTCAACAGAATTTCAACGATTTTGAGAGGGATTTGAAAAGTTTCAATGGGAATGGGAAGAATTGGGACAAAAATTGGAAAATTTTTAAGGGACTTTGAAAAAATTTCAACTGGAATTTTAGCCATTTTTTTACGTGAAATTGTCAACATGTTGAAGTGGATTTTGAAAATTCTAGAGAGAATTTTAAAAGCTTCAACAGAATTTCAACAATTTTGAGAGGGATTTGAAAAGTTTCAATGGGAATGGGAAGAATTGGGACAAAAATTGGAAAATTTTGAAGGGACTTTGAAGAAATTTCAACTGGAATTTTAGCAATTTTTTGATGTGAAATTGTAAACATGTGGACATGGATTTTGAAAATTCTAGAGAGAATTTTAAAAGCTTCAACAGAATTTCAACAATTTTGAGAGGGATTTGAAAAGTTTCAATGGGAATGGGAAGAATTGGGACAAAAATTGGAAAATTTTTAAGGGACTTTGAAAAAATTTCAACTGGAATTTTAGCCATTTTTTGACGTGAAATTGTAAACATGTGGACATGGATTTTGAAAATTCTAGAGAGAATTTTAAAAGCTTCAACAGAATTTCAACAATTTTGAGAGGGATTTGAAAAGTTTCAATGGGAATGGGAAGAATTGGGACAAAAATTGGAAAATTTTTTCAGGGACTTTGAAAAAATTTCAACTGGAATTTTAGCAAGTTTTTGACGTGAAATTGTAAACATGTGGACATGGATTTTGAAAATTCTAGAGAGAATTTTAAAAGCTTCAACAGAATTTCAACAATTTTGAGAGGGATTTGAAAAGTTTCAATGGGAATGGGAAGAATTGGGACAAAAATTGGAAAATTTTTTCAGGGACTTTGAAAAAATTTCAACTGGAATTTTAGCCATTTTTTGACGTGAAATTGTAAACATGTGGACATGGATTTTGAAAATTCTAGAGAGAATTTTAAAAGCTTCAACAGAATTTCAACAATTTTGAGAGGGATTTGAAAAGTTTCAATGGGAATGGGAAGAATTGGGACAAAAATTGGAAAATTTTTAAGGGACTTTGAAAAAATTTCAACTGGAATTTTAGCCATTTTTTTACGTGAAATTGTAAACATGTGGACATGGATTTTGAAAATTCTAGAGAGAATTTTAAAAGCTTCAACAGAATTTCAACAATTTTGAGAGGGATTTGAAAAGTTTCAATGGGAATGGGAAGAATTGGGACAAAAATTGGAAAATTTTTAAGGGACTTTGAAGAAATTTCAACTGGAATTTTAGCCATTTTTTACGTGAAATTATAAAAATGTGGACATGGATTTTGAAAATTCTAGAGAGAATTTTAAAAGCTTCAACAGAATTTCAACAATTTTGAGAGGGATTTGAAAAGTTTCAATGGGAATGGGAAGAATTGGGACAAAAATTGGAAAATTTTGAAGGGACTTTGAAAAAATTTCAACTGGAATTTTAGCCATTTTTTGACGTGAAATTGTAAACATGTGGACATGGATTTTGAAAATTCTAGAGAGAATTTTAAAAGCTTCAACAGAATTTCAACAATTTTGAGAGGGATTTGAAAAGTTTCAATGGGAATGGGAAGAATTGGGACAAAAATTGGAAAATTTTTAAGGGACTTTGAAAAAATTTCAACTGGAATTTTAGCCATTTTTTGACGTGAAATTGTAAACATTTTGAAGTGAATTTTGAAAATTCTAGAGAGAATTTTAAAAGCTTCAACAGAATTTCAACAATTTTGAGAGGGATTTGAAAAGTTTCAATGGGAATGGGAAGAATTGGGACAAAAATTGGAAAATTTTTAAGGGACTTTGAAAAAATTTCAACTGGAATTTTAGCCATTTTTTGACGTGAAATTGTAAACATGTGGACATGGATTTTGAAAGTTCTAGAGAGAATTTTAAAAGCTTCAACAGAATTTCAACAATTTTGAGAGGGATTTGAAAAGTTTCAATGGGAATGGGAAGAATTGGGACAAAAATTGGAAAATTTTGAAGGGACTTTGAAAAAATTTCAACTGGAATTTTAGCAATTTTTTGACGTGAAATTGTAAACATGTGGACATGGATTTTGAAAATTCTAGAGAGAATTTTAAAAGCTTCAACAGAATTTCAACAATTTTGAGAGGGATTTGAAAAGTTTCAATGGGAATGGGAAGAATTGGGACAAAAATTGGAAAAATTTTAAGGGACTTTGAAGAAATTTCAACTGGAATTTTAGCCATTTTTTGATGTGAAATTGTAAACATGTGGACATGGATTTTGAAAATTCTAGAGAGAATTTTAAAAGCTTCAACAGAATTTCAACAATTTTGAGAGGGATTTGAAAAGTTTCAATGGGAATGGGAAGAATTGGGACAAAAATTGGAAAAATTTTAAGGGACTTTGAAAAAATTTCAACTGGAATTTTAGCCATTTTTTGACGTGAAATTGTAAACATGTGGACATGGATTTTGAAAATTCTAGAGAGAATTTTAAAAGCTTCAACAGAATTTCAACAATTTTGAGAGGGATTTGAAAAGTTTCAATGGGAATGGGAAGAATTGGGACAAAAATTGGAAAATTTTGAAGGGACTTTGAAAAAATTTCAACTGGAATTTTAGCAAGTTTTTGACGTGAAATTGTAAACATGTGGACATGGATTTTGAAAATTCTAGAGAGAATTTTAAAAGCTTCAACAGAATTTCAACAATTTTGAGAGGGATTTGAAAAGTTTCAATGGGAATGGGAAGAATTGGGACAAAAATTGGAAAATTTTTAAGGGACTTTGAAAAAATTTCAACTGGAATTTTAGCCATTTTTTTACGTGAAATTGTAAACATGTGGACATGGATTTTGAAAATTCTAGAGAGAATTTTAAAAGCTTCAAGAGAATTTCAACAATTTTGAGAGGGATTTGAAAAGTTTCAATGGGAATGGGAAGAATTGGGACAAAAATTGGAACATTTTTAAGGGACTTTGAAAAAATTTCAACTGGAATTTTAGCAATTTTTTGACGTGAAATTGTAAACATGTGGACATGGATTTTGAAAATTCTAGAGAGAATTTTAAAAGCTTCAACAGAATTTCAACAATTTTGAGAGGGATTTGAAAAGTTTCAATGGGAATGGGAAGAATTGGGACAAAAATTGGAAAGTTTTTCAGGGACTTTGAAACAATTTCAACTGGAATTTTAGCCATTTTTTGACGTGAAATTGTAAACATGTGGACATGGATTTTGAAAATTCTAGAGAGAATTTTAAAAGCTTCAACAGAATTTCAACAATTTTGAGAGGGATTTGAAAAGTTTCAATGGGAATGGGAAGAATTGGGACAAAAATTGGAAAATTTTTCAGGGACTTTGAAAAAATTTCAACTGGAATTTTAGCCGTTTTTTTGACGTGAAATTGTAAACATGTGGACATGGATTTTGAAAATTCTAGAGAGAATTTTAAAAGCTTCAAGAGAATTTCAACAATTTTGAGAGGGATTTGAAAAGTTTCAATGGGAATGGGAAGAATTGGGACAAAAATTGGAACATTTTTAAGGGACTTTGAAAAAATTTCAACTGGAATTTTAGCCATTTTTTGACGTGAAATTGTAAACATGTGGACATGGATTTTGAAAATTCTAGAGAGAATTTTAAAAGCTTCAAGAGAATTTCAACAATTTTGAGAGGGATTTGAAAAGTTTCAATGGGAATGGGAAGAATTGAAACAAAAATTGGAAAATTTTTAAGGGACTTTGAAAAAATTTCAACTGGAATTTTAGCCATTTTTTGACGTGAAATTGTAAACATTTTGAAGTGAATTTTGAAAATTCTAGAGAGAATTTTAAAAGCTTCAACAGAATTTCTACAATTTTGAGAGGGATTTGAAAAGTTTCAATGGGAATGGGAAGAATTGGGACAAAAATTGGAAAATTTTTCAGGGACTTTGAAAAAATTTCAACTGGAATTTTAGCCATTTTTTGACGTGAAATTGTAAACATGTGGACATGGATTTTGAAAATTCTAGAGAGAATTTTAAAAGCTTCAACAGAATTTCAACAATTTTGAGAGGGATTCGAAAAGTTTCAATGGGAATGGGAAGAATTGGGACAAAAATTGGAAAATTTTTCAGGGACTTTGAAAAAATTTCAACTGGAATTTTAGCAATTTTTTGACGTGAAATTGTAAACATGTGGACATGGATTTTGAAAATTCTAGAGAGAATTTTAAAAGCTTCAACAGAATTTCAACAATTTTGAGAGGGATTTGAAAAGTTTCAATGGGAATGGGAAGAATTGGGACAAAAATGGGAAAATTTTTCAGGGACTTTGAAAAAATTTCAACTGGAATTTTAGCAATTTTTTTACGTGAAATTGTAAACATGTGGACATGGATTTTGAAAATTCTAGAGAGAATTTTAAAAGCTTCAACAGAATTTCAACACTTTTGAGAGGGATTTGAAAAGTTTCAATGGGAATGGGAAGAATTGGGACAAAAATTGGAAAATTTTTAAGGGACTTTGAAAAAATTTCAACTGGAATTTTAGCCATTTTTTGACGTGAAATTGTAAACATGTGGACATGGATTTTGAAAATTCTAGAGAGAATTTTAAAAGCTTCAACAGAATTTCAACAATTTTGAGAGGGATTTGAAAAGTTTCAATGGGAATGGGAAGAATTGGGACAAAAATTGGAAAATTTTGAAGGGACTTTGAAAAAAATTTCAACTGGAATTTTAGCATTTTTTTTTACGTGAAATTGTAAACATGTGGACATGGATTTTGAAAATTCTAGAGAGAATTTTAAAAGCTTCAACAGAATTTCAACAATTTTGAGAGGGATTTGAAAAGTTTCAATGGGAATGGGAAGAATTGGGACAAAAATTGGAAAATTTTTCAGGGACTTTGAAAAAATTTCAACTGGAATTTTAGCCATTTTTTGACGTGAAATTGTAAGCATGTGGACATGGATTTTGAAAATTCTAGAGAGAATTTTAAAAGCTTCAACAGAATTTCAACAATTTTGAGAGGGATTTGAAAAGTTTCAATGGGAATGGGAAGAATTGGGACAAAAATTGGAAAATTTTGAAGGGACTTTGAAAGAATTTCAACTGGAATTTTAGCCATTTTTTTTACGTGAAATTGTAAACATGTGGACATGGATTTTGAAATATTCTAGAGAGAATTTTAAAAGCTTCAACAGAATTTCAACAATTTTGAGAGGGATTTGAAAAGTTTCAATGGGAATGGGAAGAATTGGGACAAAAATTGGAAAATTTTTAAGGGACTTTGAAAAAATTTCAACTGGAATTTTAGCAATTTTTACGTGAAATTGTAAACATGTGGACATGGATTTTGAAAATTCTAGAGAGAATTTTAAAAGCTTCAACAGAATTTCAACAATTTTGAGAGGGATTTGAAAAGTTTCAATGGGAATGGGAAGAATTGGGACAAAAATTGGAAAATTTTGAAGGGACTTTGAAAAAATTTCAACTGGAATTTTAGCAATTTTTTGACGTGAAATTGTAAACATGTGGACATGGATTTTGAAAATTCTAGAGAGAATTTTAAAAGCTTCAACAGAATTTCAACAATTTTGAGAGGGATTTGAAAAGTTTCAATGGGAATGGGAAGAATTGGGACAAAAATTGGAAAATTTTTCAGGGACTTTGAAACAATTTCAACTGGAATTTTAGCCATTTTTTGACGTGAAATTGTAAACATGTGGACATGGATTTTGAAAATCCTAGAGAGAATTTTAAAAGCTTCAAGAGAATTTCAACAATTTTGAGAGGGATTTGAAAAGTTTCAATGGGAATGGGAAGAATTGGGACAAAAATTGGAAAATTTTTCAGGGACTTTGAAAAAATTTCAACTGGAATTTTAGCCATTTTTTTACGTGAAATTGTAAACATGTGGACATAGATTTTGAAAATTCTAGAGAGAATTTTAAAAGCTTCAACAGAATTTCAACAATTTTGAGAGGGATTTGAAAAGTTTCAATGGGAATGGGAAGAATTGGGACAAAAATTGGAAAATTTTTAAGGGACTTTGAAAAAATTTCAACTGGAATTTTAGCAATTTTTACGTGAAATTGTAAACATGTGGACATGGATTTTGAAAATTCTAGAGAGAATTTTAAAAGCTTCAACAGAATTTCAACAATTTTGAGAGGGATTTGAAAAGTTTCAATGGGAATGGGAAGAATTGGGACAAAAATTGGAAAATTTTTAAGGGACTTTGAAAAAATTTCAACTGGAATTTTAGCCATTTTTTGACGTGAAATTGTAAACATGTGGACATGGATTTTGAAAATTCTAGAGAGAATTTTAAAAGCTTCAACAGAATTTCAACAATTTTGAGAGGGATTTGAAAAGTTTCAATGGGAATGGGAAGAATTGGGACAAAAATTGGAACATTTTTAAGGGACTTTGAAAAAATTTCAACTGGAATTTTAGCAATTTTTTGACGTGAAATTGTAAACATGTGGACATGGATTTTGAAAATTCTAGAGAGAATTTTAAAAGCTTCAACAGAATTTCAACAATTTTGAGAGGGATTTGAAAAGTTTCAATGGGAATGGGAAGAATTGGGACAAAAATTGGAAAATTTTTCAGGGACTTTGAAAAAATTTCAACTGGAATTTTAGCCATTTTTTTACGTGAAATTGTAAACATGTGGACATGGATTTTGAAAATTCTAGAGAGAATTTTAAAAGCTTCAACAGAATTTCAACAATTTTGAGAGGGATTTGAAAAGTTTCAATGGGAATGGGAAGAATTGGGACAAAAATTGGAAAATTTTTCAGGGACTTTGAAAAAATTTCAACTGGAATTTTAGCCATTTTTTGACGTGAAATTGTAAACATGTGGACATGGATTTTGAAAATTCTAGAGAGAATTTTAAAAGCTTCAACAGAATTTCAACAATTTTGAGAGGGATTTGAAAAGTTTCAATGGGAATGGGAAGAATTGGGACAAAAATTGGAACATTTTTAAGGGACTTTGAAACAATTTCAACTGGAATTTTAGCCATTTTTTGACGTGAAATTGTAAACATGTGGACATGGATTTTGAAAATTCTAGAGAGAATTTTAAAAGCTTCAAGAGAATTTCAACAATTTTGAGAGGGATTTGAAAAGTTTCAATGGGAATGGGAAGAATTGGGACAAAAATTGGAAAATTTTTAAGGGACTTTGAAAAAATTTCAACTGGAATTTTAGCAATTTTTTGACGTGAAATTGTAAACATGTGGACATGGATTTTGAAAATTCTAGAGAGAATTTTAGAAGCTTCAACAGAATTTCAACAATTTTGAGAGGGATTTGAAAAGTTTCAATGGGAATGGGAAGAATTGGGACAAAAATTGGAAAATTTTTAAGGGACTTTGAAAAAATTTCAACTGGAATTTTAGCATTTTTTTACGTGAAATTGTAAACATGTGGACATGGATTTTGAAAATTCTAGAGAGAATTTTAAAAGCTTCAACAGAATTTCAACAATTTTGAGAGGGATTTGAAAAGTTTCAATGGGAATGGGAAGAATTGGGACAAAAATTGGAACATTTTTAAGGGACTTTGAAAAAATTTCAACTGGAATTTTAGCAATTTTTTTATGTGAAATTGTAAACATGTGGACATGGATTTTGAAATTCTAGAGAGAATTTTAAAAGGTTCAACAGAATTTCAACAATTTTGAGAGGGATTTGAAAAGTTTCAATGGGAATGGGAAGAATTGGGACAAAAATTGGAAAATTTTTCAGGGACTTTGAAAAAATTTCAACTGGAATTTTAGCCATTTTTTTACGTGAAATTGTAAACATGTGGACATGGATTTTGAAAATTCTAGAGAGAATTTTAAAAGCTTCAACAGAATTTCAACAATTTTGAGAGGGATTTGAAAAGTTTCAATGGGAATGGGAAGAATTGGGACAAAAATTGGAAAATTTTTCAGGGACTTTGAAAAAATTTCAACTGGAATTTTAGCCATTTTTTGACGTGAAATTGTAAACATGTGGACATGGATTTTGAAAATTCTAGAGAGAATTTTAAAAGCTTCAACAGAATTTCAACAATTTTGAGAGGGATTTGAAAAGTTTCAATGGGAATGGGAAGAATTGGGACAAAAATTGGAACATTTTTAAGGGACTTTGAAACAATTTCAACTGGAATTTTAGCCATTTTTTGACGTGAAATTGTAAACATGTGGACATGGATTTTGAAAATTCTAGAGAGAATTTTAAAAGCTTCAAGAGAATTTCAACAATTTTGAGAGGGATTTGAAAAGTTTCAATGGGAATGGGAAGAATTGGGACAAAAATTGGAAAATTTTTAAGGGACTTTGAAAAAATTTCAACTGGAATTTTAGCAATTTTTTGACGTGAAATTGTAAACATGTGGACATGGATTTTGAAAATTCTAGAGAGAATTTTAGAAGCTTCAACAGAATTTCAACAATTTTGAGAGGGATTTGAAAAGTTTCAATGGGAATGGGAAGAATTGGGACAAAAATTGGAACATTTTTAAGGGACTTTGAAAAAATTTCAACTGGAATTTTAGCATTTTTTTACGTGAAATTGTAAACATGTGGACATGGATTTTGAAAATTCTAGAGAGAATTTTAAAAGCTTCAACAGAATTTCAACAATTTTGAGAGGGATTTGAAAAGTTTCAATGGGAATGGGAAGAATTGGGACAAAAATTGGAACATTTTTAAGGGACTTTGAAAAAATTTCAACTGGAATTTTAGCAATTTTTTGACGTGAAATTGTAAACATGTGGACATGGATTTTGAAAATTCTAGAGAGAATTTTAAAAGCTTCAACAGAATTTCAACAATTTTGAGAGGGATTTGAAAAGTTTCAATGGGAATGGGAAGAATTGGGACAAAAATTGGAAAATTTTTCAGGGACTTTGAAAAAATTTCAACTGGAATTTTAGCAATTTTTTGACGTGAAATTGTAAACATGCGGACATGGATTTTGAAAATTCTAGAGAGAATTTTAGAAGCTTCAACAGAATTTCAACAATTTTGAGAGGGATTTGAAAAGTTTCAATGGGAATGGGAAGAATTGGGACAAAAATTGGAAAATTTTTAAGGGACTTTGAAAAAATTTCAACTGGAATTTTAGCAATTTTTTGACGTGAAATTGTAAAAATGTGGACATGGATTTTGAAAGTTCTAGAGAGAATTTTAAAAGCTTCAAGAGAATTTCAACAATTTTGAGAGGGATTTGAAAAGTTTCAATGGGAATGGGAAGAATTGGGACAAAATTGGAAAATTTTTAAGGGACTTTGAAAAAATTTCAACTGGAATTTTAGCAATTTTTGACGTGAAATTGTAAACATGTGGACATGGATTTTGAAAATTCTAGAGAGAATTTTAAAAGCTTCAACAGAATTTCAACAATTTTGAGAGGGATTTGAAAAGTTTCAATGGGAATGGGAAGAATTGGGACAAAAAATTGGAAAATTTTTCAAGGGACTTTGAAAAAATTTCAACTGGAATTTTAGCAATTTTTTGACGTGAAATTGTAAACATGTGGACATGGATTTTGAAAATTCTAGAGAGAATTTTAAAAGCTTCAACAGAATTTCAACAATTTTGAGAGGGATTTGAAAAGTTTCAATGGGAATGGGAAGAATTGGGACAAAAATTGGAAAATTTTTCAGGGACTTTGAAAAAATTTCAACTGGAATTTTAGCCATTTTTTTTACGTGAAATTGTAAACATGTGGACATGGATTTTGAAAATTCTAGAGAGAATTTTAAAAGCTTCAACAGAATTTCAACAATTTTGAGAGGGATTTGAAAAGTTTCAATGGGAATGGGAAGAATTGGGACAAAAATTGGAAAATTTTGAAGGGACTTTGAAAAAATTTCAACTGGAATTTTAGCCATTTTTTGACGTGAAATTGTAAACATGTGGACATGGATTTTGAAAATTCTAGAGAGAATTTTAAAAGCTTCAACAGAATTTCAACAATTTTGAGAGGGATTTGAAAAGTTTCAATGGGAATGGGAAGAATTGGGACAAAAATTGGAACATTTTTAAGGGACTTTGAAAAAATTTCAACTGGAATTTTAGCAATTTTTTGACGTGAAATTGTAAACATGTGGACATGGATTTTGAAAATTCTAGAGAGAATTTTAAAAGCTTCAACAGAATTTCAACAATTTTGAGAGGGATTTGAAAAGTTTCAATGGGAATGGGAAGAATTGGGACAAAAATTGGAAAGTTTTTCAGGGACTTTGAAACAATTTCAACTGGAATTTTAGCCATTTTTTGACGTGAAATTGTAAACATGTGGACATGGATTTTGAAAATTCTAGAGAGAATTTTAAAAGCTTCAACAGAATTTCAACAATTTTGAGAGGGATTTGAAAAGTTTCAATGGGAATGGGAAGAATTGGGACAAAAATTGGAAAATTTTTCAGGGACTTTGAAAAAATTTCAACTGGAATTTTAGCCGTTTTTTTGACGTGAAATTGTAAACATGTGGACATGGATTTTGAAAATTCTAGAGAGAATTTTAAAAGCTTCAAGAGAATTTCAACAATTTTGAGAGGGATTTGAAAAGTTTCAATGGGAATGGGAAGAATTGGGACAAAAATTGGAACATTTTTAAGGGACTTTGAAAAAATTTCAACTGGAATTTTAGCCATTTTTTGACGTGAAATTGTAAACATGTGGACATGGATTTTGAAAATTCTAGAGAGAATTTTAAAAGCTTCAACAGAATTTCAACAATTTTGAGAGGGATTTGAAAAGTTTCAATGGGAATGGGAAGAATTGGGACAAAAATTGGAAAATTTTTAAGGGACTTTGAAAAAATTTCAACTGGAATTTTAGCCATTTTTTGACGTGAAATTGTAAACATGTGGACATGGATTTTGAAAATTCTAGAGAGAATTTTAAAAGCTTCAACAGAATTTCAACGATTTTGAGAGAGATTTGAAAAGTTTCAATGGGAATGGGAAGAATTGGGACAAAAATTGGGAAATTTTTAAGGGACTTTGAAAAAATTTCAACTGGAATTTTAGCCATTTTTTGACGTGAAATTGTAAACATGTGGACATGGATTTTGAAAATTCTAGAGAGAATTTTAAAAGCTTCAACAGAATTTCAACAATTTGAGAGGGATTTGAAAAGTTTCAATGGGAATGGGAAGAATTGGGACAAAAATTGGAACATTTTGAAGGGACTTTGAAAAAATTTCAACTGGAATTTTAGCCATTTTTTGACGTGAAATTGTAAACATGTGGACATGGATTTTGAAAATTCTAGAGAGAATTTTAAAAGCTTCAACAGAATTTCAACAATTTTGAGAGGGATTTGAAAAGTTTCAATGGGAATGGGAAGAATTGGGACAAAAATTGGAACATTTTTAAGGGACTTTGAAAAAATTTCAACTGGAATTTTAGCCATTTTTTTACGTGAAATTGTAAACATGTGGACATAGATTTTGAAAATTCTAGAGAGAATTTTAAAAGCTTCAACAGAATTTCAACAATTTTGAGAGGGATTTGAAAAGTTTCAATGGGAATGGGAAGAATTGGGACAAAAATTGGAACATTTTTAAGGGACTTTGAAAAAATTTCAACTGGAATTTTAGCATTTTTTTTTACGTGAAATTATAAACATGTGGACATGGATTTTGAAAATTCTAGAGAGAATTTTAAAAGCTTCAACAGAATTTCAACAATTTTGAGAGGGATTTGAAAAGTTTCAATGGGAATGGGAAGAATTGGGACAAAAATTGGAACATTTTTAAGGGACTTTGAAAAAATTTCAACTGGAATTTTAGCCATTTTTTGACGTGAAATTGTAAACATGTGGACATGGATTTTGAAAATTCTAGAGAGAATTTTAAAAGCTTCAACAGAATTTCAACAATTTGAGAGGGATTTGAAAAGTTTCAATGGGAATGGGAAGAATTGGGACAAAAATTGGAAATTTTTAAGGGACTTTGAAAAAATTTCAACTGGAATTTTAGCCATTTTTTGACGTGAAATTGTAAACATGTGGACATGGATTTTGAAAATTCTAGAGAGAATTTTAAAAGCTTCAACAGAATTTCAACACTTTTGAGAGGGATTTGAAAAGTTTCAATGGGAATGGGAAGAATTGGGACAAAAATTGGAAAATTTTTAAGGGACTTTGAAAAAATTTCAACTGGAATTTTAGCAATTTTTGACGTGAAATTGTAAACATGTGGACATAGATTTTGAAAATTCTAGAGAGAATTTTAAAAGCTTCAACAGAATTTCAACAATTTTGAGAGGGATTTGAAAAGTTTCAATGGGAATGGGAAGAATTGGGACAAAAATTGGAAAATTTTTAAGGGACTTTGAAAAAATTTCAACTGGAATTTTAGCATTTTTTTACGTGAAATTGTAAACATGTGGACATGGATTTTGAAAATTCTAGAGAGAATTTTAGAAGCTTCAACAGAATTTCAACAATTTTGAGAGGGATTTGAAAAGTTTCAATGGGAATGGGAAGAATTGGGAGAAAAATTGGAACATTTTTAAGGGACTTTGAAAAAATTTCAACTGGAATTTTAGCAATTTTTTGACGTGAAATTGTAAACATGTGGACATGGATTTTGAAAATTCTAGAGAGAATTTTAAAAGCTTCAACAGAATTTCAACAATTTTGAGAGGGATTTGAAAAGTTTCAATGGGAATGGGAAGAATTGGGACAAAAATTGGAAAATTTTTAAGGGACTTGGAAAAAATTTCAACTGGAATTTTAGCAATTTTTTGACGTGAAATTGTAAACATGTGGACATGGATTTTGAAAATTCTAGAGAGAATTTTAAAAGCTTCAACAGAATTTCAACACTTTTGAGAGGGATTTGAAAAGTTTCAATGGGAATGGGAAGAATTGGGACAAAAATTGGAAAATTTTTAAGGGACTTTGAAAAAATTTCAACTGGAATTTTAGCAATTTTTTGACGTGAAATTGTAAACATGTGGACATGGATTTTGAAAATTCTAGAGAGAATTTTAAAAGCTTCAACAGAATTTCAACAATTTTGAGAGGGATTTGAAAAGTTTCAATGGGAATGGGAAGAATTGGGACAAAAATTGGAAAACTTTTCAGGGACTTTGAAAAAATTTCAACTGGAATTTTAGCCATTTTTTTTACGTGAAATTGTAAACATGTGGACATGGATTTTGAAAATTCTAGAGAGAATTTTAAAAGCTTCAACAGAATTTCAACAATTTTGAGAGGGATTTGAAAAGTTTCAATGGGAATGGGAAGAATTGGGACAAAAATTGGAAAATTTTTAAGGGACTTTGAAAAAATTTCAACTGGAATTTTAGCCATTTTTACGTGAAATTGTAAACATGTGGCCATGGATTTTGAAAATTCTAGAGAGAATTTTAAAAGCTTCAACAGAATTTCAACAATTTTGAGAGGGATTTGAAAAGTTTCAAGGGGAATGGGAAGAATTGGGACAAAAATTGGAACATTTTTAAGGGACTTTGAAAAAATTTCAACTGGAATTTTAGCAATTTTTTGACGTGAAATTGTAAACATGTGGACATGGATTTTGAAAATTCTAGAGAGAATTTTAAAAGCTTCAACAGAATTTCAACAATTTTGAGAGGGATTTGAAAAGTTTCAATGGGAATGGGAAGAATTGGGACAAAAATTGGAAAATTTTTAAGGGACTTTGAAAAAATTTCAACTGGAATTTTAGCCATTTTTTGACGTGAAATTGTAAACATGTGGACATGGATTTTGAAATTCTAGAGAGAATTTTAAAAGCTTCAACAGAATTTCAACAATTTGAGAGGGATTTGAAAAGTTTCAATGGGAATGGGAAGAATTGGGACAAAAATTGGAACATTTTTAAGGGACTTTGAAAAAATTTCAACTGGAATTTTAGCCATTTTTTGACGTGAAATTGTAAACATGTGGACATGGATTTTGAAAATTCTAGAGAGAATTTTAAAAGCTTCAACAGAATTTCAACACTTTTGAGAGGGATTTGAAAAGTTTCAATGGGAATGGGAAGAATTGGGACAAAAATTGGAAAATTTTTAAGGGACTTTGAAAAAATTTCAACTGGAATTTTAGCATTTTTTTACGTGAAATTGTAAACATGTGGACATGGATTTTGAAAATTCTAGAGAGAATTTTAGAAGCTTCAACAGAATTTCAACAATTTTGAGAGGGATTTGAAAAGTTTCAATGGGAATGGGAAGAATTGGGAGAAAAATTGGAACATTTTTAAGGGACTTTGAAAAAATTTCAACTGGAATTTTAGCCATTTTTTGACGTGAAATTGTAAACATGTGGACATGGATTTTGAAAATTCTAGAGAGAATTTTAAAAGCTTCAAGAGAATTTCAACAATTTTGAGAGGGATTTGAAAAGTTTCAATGGGAATGGGAAGAATTGGGACAAAAATTGGAAAATTTTTAAGGGACTTTGAAAAAATTTCAACTGGAATTTTAGCCATTTTGTTACGTGAAATTGTAAACATGTGGACATGGATTTTGAAAATTCTAGAGAGAATTTTAAAAGCTTCAAGAGAATTTCAACAATTTTGAGAGGGATTTGAAAAGTTTCAATGGGAATGGGAAGAATTGGAACAAAAATTGGAAAATTTTTAAGGGACTTTGAAAAAATTTCAACTGGAATTTTAGCCATTTTTTTATGTGAAATTGTAAACAGGTGGACATGGATTTTGAAAATTCTAGAGAGAATTTTAAAAGCTTCAACAGAATTTCAACAATTTTGAGAGGGATTTGAAAAGTTTCAATGGGAATGGGAAGAATTGGGACAAAAATTGGAAAATTTTTAATGGACTTTGAAAAAATTTCAACTGGAATTTTAGCAATTTTTTTATGTGAAATTGTAAACATGTGGACATGGATTTTGAAAATTCTAGAGAGAATTTTAAAAGCTTCAAGAGAATTTCAACAATTTTGAGAGGGATTTGAAAAGTTTCAATGGGAATGGGAAGAATTGGGACAAAAATTGGAAAATTTTTAAGGGACTTTGAAAAAATTTCAACTGGAATTTTAGCCATTTTTTGACGTGAAATTGTAAACATGTGGACATGGATTTTGAAAATTCTAGAGAGAATTTTAAAAGCTTCAACAGAATTTCAACAATTTTGAGAGGGATTTGAAAAGTTTCAATGGGAATGGGAAGAATTGGGACAAAAATTGGAAAATTTTTAAGGGACTTTGAAAAAATTTCAACTGGAATTTAGCATTTTTTTTACGTGAAATTGTAAACATGTGGACATGGATTTTGAAAATTCTAGAGAGAATTTTAAAAGCTTCAACAGAATTTCAACAATTTTGAGAGGGATTTGAAAAGTTTCAATGGAATGGGAAGAATTGGGACAAAAATTGGAAAATTTTGAAGGGACTTTGAAAAAATTTCAACTGGAATTTTAGCCATTTTTTGACGTGAAATTGTAAACATGTGGACATGGATTTTGAAAATTCTAGAGAGAATTTTAAAAGCTTCAACAGAATTTCAACAATTTTGAGAGGGATTTGAAAAGTTTCAATGGGAATGGGAAGAATTGGGACAAAAATTGGAACATTTTTAAGGGACTTTGAAAAAATTTCAACTGGAATTTTAGCAATTTTTTGACGTGAAATTGTAAACATGTGGACATGGATTTTGAAAATTCTAGAGAGAATTTTAAAAGCTTCAACAGAATTTCAACAATTTTGAGAGGGATTTGAAAAGTTTCAATGGGAATGGGAAGAATTGGGACAAAAATTGGAAAGTTTTTCAGGGACTTTGAAACAATTTCAACTGGAATTTTAGCCATTTTTTGACGTGAAATTGTAAACATGTGGACATGGATTTTGAAAATTCTAGAGAGAATTTTAAAAGCTTCAACAGAATTTCAACAATTTTGAGAGGGATTTGAAAAGTTTCAATGGGAATGGGAAGAATTGGGACAAAAATTGGAAAATTTTTCAGGGACTTTGAAAAAATTTCAACTGGAATTTTAGCCGTTTTTTTGACGTGAAATTGTAAACATGTGGACATGGATTTTGAAAATTCTAGAGAGAATTTTAAAAGCTTCAACAGAATTTCAACAATTTTGAGAGGGATTTGAAAAGTTTCAATGGGAATGGGAAGAATTGGGACAAAAATTGGAACATTTTTAAGGGACTTTGAAAAAATTTCAACTGGAATTTTAGCCATTTTTTGACGTGAAATTGTAAACATGTGGACATGGATTTTGAAAATTCTAGAGAGAATTTTAAAAGCTTCAACAGAATTTCAACAATTTTGAGAGGGATTTGAAAAGTTTCAATGGGAATGGGAAGAATTGGGACAAAAATTGGAAAATTTTTAAGGGACTTTGAAAAAATTTCAACTGGAATTTTAGCCATTTTTTGACGTGAAATTGTAAACATGTGGACATGGATTTTGAAAATTCTAGAGAGAATTTTAAAAGCTTCAACAGAATTTCAACGATTTTGAGAGAGATTTGAAAAGTTTCAATGGGAATGGGAAGAATTGGGACAAAAATTGGGAAATTTTTAAGGGACTTTGAAAAAATTTCAACTGGAATTTTAGCCATTTTTTGACGTGAAATTGTAAACATGTGGACATGGATTTTGAAAATTCTAGAGAGAATTTTAAAAGCTTCAACAGAATTTCAACAATTTGAGAGGGATTTGAAAAGTTTCAATGGGAATGGGAAGAATTGGGACAAAAATTGGAACATTTTTAAGGGACTTTGAAAAAATTTCAACTGGAATTTTAGCCATTTTTTGACGTGAAATTGTAAACATGTGGACATGGATTTTGAAAATTCTAGAGAGAATTTTAAAAGCTTCAACAGAATTTCAACAATTTTGAGAGGGATTTGAAAAGTTTCAATGGGAATGGGAAGAATTGGGACAAAAATTGGAACATTTTTAAGGGACTTTGAAAAAATTTCAACTGGAATTTTAGCCATTTTTTTACGTGAAATTGTAAACATGTGGACATAGATTTTGAAAATTCTAGAGAGAATTTTAAAAGCTTCAACAGAATTTCAACAATTTTGAGAGGGATTTGAAAAGTTTCAATGGGAATGGGAAGAATTGGGACAAAAATTGGAAAATTTTTAAGGGACTTTGAAAAAATTTCAACTGGAATTTTAGCATTTTTTTTTACGTGAAATTATAAACATGTGGACATGGATTTTGAAAATTCTAGAGAGAATTTTAAAAGCTTCAACAGAATTTCAACAATTTTGAGAGGGATTTGAAAAGTTTCAATGGGAATGGGAAGAATTGGGACAAAAATTGGAACATTTTTAAGGGACTTTGAAAAAATTTCAACTGGAATTTTAGCCATTTTTTGACGTGAAATTGTAAACATGTGGACATGGATTTTGAAAATTCTAGAGAGAATTTTAAAAGCTTCAACAGAATTTCAACAATTTGAGAGGGATTTGAAAAGTTTCAATGGGAATGGAAGAATTGGGACAAAAATTGGAAAATTTTTAAGGGACTTTGAAAAAATTTCAACTGGAATTTTAGCCATTTTTTGACGTGAAATTGTAAACATGTGGACATGGATTTTGAAAATTCTAGAGAGAATTTTAAAAGCTTCAACAGAATTTCAACACTTTTGAGAGGGATTTGAAAAGTTTCAATGGGAATGGGAAGAATTGGGACAAAAATTGGAAAATTTTTAAGGGACTTTGAAAAAATTTCAACTGGAATTTTAGCAATTTTTTGACGTGAAATTGTAAACATGTGGACATAGATTTGAAAATTCTAGAGAGAATTTTAAAAGCTTCAACAGAATTTCAACAATTTTGAGAGGGATTTGAAAAGTTTCAATGGGAATGGGAAGAATTGGGACAAAAATTGGAAAATTTTTAAGGGACTTTGAAAAAATTTCAACTGGAATTTTAGCATTTTTTTACGTGAAATTGTAAACATGTGGACATGGATTTTGAAAATTCTAGAGAGAATTTTAGAAGCTTCAACAGAATTTCAACAATTTTGAGAGGGATTTGAAAAGTTTCAATGGGAATGGGAAGAATTGGGAGAAAAATTGGAACATTTTTAAGGGACTTTGAAAAAATTTCAACTGGAATTTTAGCCATTTTTTGACGTGAAATTGTAAACATGTGGACATGGATTTGAAAATTCTAGAGAGAATTTTAAAAGCTTCAACAGAATTTCAACAATTTTGAGAGGGATTTGAAAAGTTTCAATGGGAATGGGAAGAATTGGGACAAAAATTGGAAAATTTTTAAGGGACTTGGAAAAAATTTCAACTGGAATTTTAGCAATTTTTTGACGTGAAATTGTAAACATGTGGACATGGATTTTGAAAATTCTAGAGAGAATTTTAAAAGCTTCAACAGAATTTCAACACTTTTGAGAGGGATTTGAAAAGTTTCAATGGGAATGGGAAGAATTGGGACAAAAATTGGAAAATTTTTAAGGGACTTTGAAAAAATTTCAACTGGAATTTTAGCAATTTTTTGACGTGAAATTGTAAACATGTGGACATGGATTTTGAAAATTCTAGAGAGAATTTTAAAAGCTTCAACAGAATTTCAACAATTTTGAGAGGGATTTGAAAAGTTTCAATGGGAATGGGAAGAATTGGGACAAAAATTGGAAAACTTTTCAGGGACTTTGAAAAAATTTCAACTGGAATTTTAGCCATTTTTTTTACGTGAAATTGTAAACATGTGGACATGGATTTTGAAAATTCTAGAGAGAATTTTAAAAGCTTCAACAGAATTTCAACAATTTTGAGAGGGATTTGAAAAGTTTCAATGGGAATGGGAAGAATTGGGACAAAAATTGGAAAATTTTTAAGGGACTTTGAAAAAATTTCAACTGGAATTTTAGCCATTTTTACGTGAAATTGTAAACATGTGGCCATGGATTTTGAAAATTCTAGAGAGAATTTTAAAAAAAGCTTCAACAGAATTTCAACAATTTTGAGAGGGATTTGAAAAGTTTCAAGGGGAATGGGAAGAATTGGGACAAAAATTGGAACATTTTTAAGGGACTTTGAAAAAATTTCAACTGGAATTTTAGCAATTTTTTGACGTGAAATTGTAAACATGTGGACATGGATTTTGAAAATTCTAGAGAGAATTTTAAAAGCTTCAACAGAATTTCAACAATTTTGAGAGGGATTTGAAAAGTTTCAATGGGAATGGGAAGAATTGGGACAAAAATTGGAAAATTTTTAAGGGACTTTGAAAAAATTTCAACTGGAATTTTAGCCATTTTTTGACGTGAAATTGTAAACATGTGGACATGGATTTTGAAAATTCTAGAGAGAATTTTAAAAGCTTCAACAGAATTTCAACAATTTGAGAGGGATTTGAAAAGTTTCAATGGGAATGGGAAGAATTGGGACAAAAATTGGAACATTTTTAAGGGACTTTGAAAAAATTTCAACTGGAATTTTAGCCATTTTTTGACGTGAAATTGTAAACATGTGGACATGGATTTTGAAAATTCTAGAGAGAATTTTAAAAGCTTCAACAGAATTTCAACACTTTTGAGAGGGATTTGAAAAGTTTCAATGGGAATGGGAAGAATTGGGACAAAAATTGGAAAATTTTTAAGGGACTTTGAAAAAATTTCAACTGGAATTTTAGCATTTTTTTACGTGAAATTGTAAACATGTGGACATGGATTTTGAAAATTCTAGAGAGAATTTTAGAAGCTTCAACAGAATTTCAACAATTTTGAGAGGGATTTGAAAAGTTTCAATGGGAATGGGAAGAATTGGGAGAAAAATTGGAACATTTTTAAGGGACTTTGAAAAAATTTCAACTGGAATTTTAGCCATTTTTTGACGTGAAATTGTAAACATGTGGACATGGATTTTGAAAATTCTAGAGAGAATTTTAAAAGCTTCAAGAGAATTTCAACAATTTTGAGAGGGATTTGAAAAGTTTCAATGGGAATGGGAAGAATTGGGACAAAAATTGGAAAATTTTTAAGGGACTTTGAAAAAATTTCAACTGGAATTTTAGCCATTTTGTTACGTGAAATTGTAAACATGTGGACATGGATTTTGAAAATTCTAGAGAGAATTTTAAAAGCTTCAAGAGAATTTCAACAATTTTGAGAGGGATTTGAAAAGTTTCAATGGGAATGGGAAGAATTGGAACAAAAATTGGAAAATTTTTAAGGGACTTTGAAAAAATTTCAACTGGAATTTTAGCCATTTTTTTATGTGAAATTGTAAACAGGTGGACATGGATTTTGAAAATTCTAGAGAGAATTTTAAAAGCTTCAACAGAATTTCAACAATTTTGAGAGGGATTTGAAAAGTTTCAATGGGAATGGGAAGAATTGGGACAAAAATTGGAAAATTTTTAATGGACTTTGAAAAAATTTCAACTGGAATTTTAGCAATTTTTTTATGTGAAATTGTAAACATGTGGACATGGATTTTGAAAATTCTAGAGAGAATTTTAAAAGCTTCAAGAGAATTTCAACAATTTTGAGAGGGATTTGAAAAGTTTCAATGGGAATGGGAAGAATTGGGACAAAAATTGGAAAATTTTTAAGGGACTTTGAAAAAATTTCAACTGGAATTTTAGCCATTTTTTGACGTGAAATTGTAAACATGTGGACATGGATTTTGAAAATTCTAGAGAGAATTTTAAAAGCTTCAACAGAATTTCAACAATTTTGAGAGGGATTTGAAAAGTTTCAATGGGAATGGGAAGAATTGGGACAAAAATTGGAAAATTTTTAAGGGACTTTGAAAAAATTTCAACTGGAATTTTAGCATTTTTTTTACGTGAAATTGTAAACATGTGGACATGGATTTTGAAAATTCTAGAGAGAATTTTAAAAGCTTCAACAGAATTTCAACAATTTTGAGAGGGATTTGAAAAGTTTCAATGGGAATGGGAAGAATTGGGACAAAAATTGGAAAATTTTGAAGGGACTTTGAAAAAATTTCAACTGGAATTTTAGCCATTTTTTGACGTGAAATTGTAAACATGTGGACATGGATTTTGAAAATTCTAGAGAGAATTTTAAAAGGTTCAACAGAATTTCAACAATTTTGAGAGGGATTTGAAAAGTTTCAATGGGAATGGGAAGAATTGGGACAAAAATTGGAAAATTTTTAAGGGACTTTGAAAAAATTTCAACTGGAATTTTAGCCATTTTTTGACGTGAAATTGTAAACATGTGGACATGGATTTTGAAAATTCTAGAGAGAATTTTAAAAGCTTCAAGAGAATTTCAACAATTTTGAGAGGGATTTGAAAAGTTTCAATGGGAATGGGAAGAATTGGGACAAAAATTGGAAAATTTTTAAGGGACTTTGAAAAAATTTCAACTGGAATTTTAGCCATTTTTTGACGTGAAATTGTAAACATGTGGACATGGATTTTGAAAATTCTAGAGAGAATTTTAAAAGCTTCAACAGAATTTCAACAATTTTGAGAGGGATTTGAAAAGTTTCAATGGGAATGGGAAGAATTGGGACAAAAATTGGAAAATTTTTAAGGGACTTTGAAAAAATTTCAACTGGAATTTTAGCCATTTTTTGACGTGAAATTGTAAACATGTGGACATGGATTTTGAAAATTCTAGAGAGAATTTTAAAAGCTTCAACAGAATTTCAACAATTTTGAGAGGGATTTGAAAAGTTTCAATGGGAATGGGAAGAATTGGAACAAAAATTGGAAAATTTTTCAGGAACTTTGAAAAAATTTCAACTGGAATTTTAGCCATTTTTTGACGTGAAATTGTAAACATGTGGACATGGATTTTGAAAATTCTAGAGAGAATTTTAAAAGCTTCAAGAGAATTTCAACAATTTTGAGAGGGATTTGAAAAGTTTCAATGGGAATGGGAAGAATTGGGACAAAAATTGGAAAATTTTTAAGGGACTTTGAAAAAATTTCAACTGGAATTTTAGCCATTTTTTGACGTGAAATTGTAAACATGTGGACATGGATTTTGAAAATTCTAGAGAGAATTTTAAAAGCTTCAACAGAATTTCAACAATTTTGAGAGGGATTTGAAAAGTTTCAATGGGAATGGGAAGAATTGGGACAAAAATTGGAAAATTTTTAAGGGACTTTGAAAAAATTTCAACTGGAATTTTAGCCATTTTTTGACGTGAAATTGTAAACATGTGGACATGGATTTTGAAAATTCTAGAGAGAATTTTAAAAGCTTCAACAGAATTTCAACACTTTTGAGAGGGATTTGAAAAGTTTCAATGGGAATGGGAAGAATTGGAACAAAAATTGGAAAATTTTTAAGGAACTTTGAAAAAATTTCAACTGGAATTTTAGCAATTTTTTGACGTGAAATTGTAAACATGTGGACATGGATTTTGAAAATTCTAGAGAGAATTTTAAAAGCTTCAAGAGAATTTCAACAATTTGGAGAGGGATTTGAAAAGTTTCAATGGGAATGGGAAGAATTGGGACAAAAATTGGAAAATTTTTAAGGGACTTTGAAAAAATTTCAACTGGAATTTTAGCCATTTTGTTACGTGAAATTGTAAACATGTGGACATGGATTTTGAAAATTCTAGAGAGAATTTTAAAAGCTTCAACAGAATTTCAACACTTTTGAGAGGGATTTGAAAAGTTTCAATGGGAATGGGAAGAATTGGGACATAAATTGGAAAATTTTTAAGGGACTTTGAAAAAATTTCAACTGGAATTTTAGCATTTTTTTTACGTGAAATTGTAAACATGTGGACATGGATTTTGAAAATTCTAGAGAGAATTTTAAAAGCTTCAAGAGAATTTCAACAATTTTGAGAGGGATTTGAAAAGTTTCAATGGGAATGGGAAGAATTGGACAAAAATTGGAAAATTTTTAAGGGACTTTGAAAAAATTTCAACTGGAATTTTAGCCATTTTTTGACGTGAAATTGTAAACATGTGGACATGGATTTTGAAAATTCTAGAGAGAATTTTAAAAGCTTCAACAGAATTTCCACAATTTTGAGAGGGATTTGAAAAGTTTCAATGGGAATGGGAAGAATTGGGACAAAAATTGGAAAATTTTTAAGGGACTTTGAAAAAATTTCAACTGGAATTTTAGCCATTTTTTTATGTGAAATTGTAAACATGTGGACATGGATTTTGAAAATTCTAGAGAGAATTTTAAAAGCTTCAAGAGAATTTCAACAATTTTGAGAGGGATTTGAAAAGTTTCAATGGGAATGGGAAGAATTGGGACAAAAATTGGAAAATTTTTAAGGGACTTTGAAAAAATTTCAACTGGAATTTTAGCCATTTTTTGACGTGAAATTGTAAACATGTGGACATGGATTTTGAAAATTCTAGAGAGAATTTTAAAAGCTTCAACAGAATTTCAACAATTTTGAGAGGGATTTGAAAAGTTTCAATGGGAATGGGAAGAATTGGAACAAAAATTGGAAAATTTTTCAGGAACTTTGAAAAAATTTCAACTGGAATTTTAGCCATTTTTTGACGTGAAATTGTAAACATGTGGACATGGATTTTGAAAATTCTAGAGAGAATTTTAAAAGCTTCAAGAGAATTTCAACAATTTTGAGAGGGATTTGAAAAGTTTCAATGGGAATGGGAAGAATTGGGACAAAAATTGGAAAATTTTTAAGGGACTTTGAAAAAATTTCAACTGGAATTTTCGCCATTTTTTGACGTGAAATTGTAAACATGTGGACATGGATTATGAAAATTCTAGAGAGAATTTTAAAAGCTTCAAGAGAATTTCAACAATTTTGAGAGGGATTTGAAAAGTTTCAATGGGAATGGGAAGAATTGGGACAAAAATTGGAAAATTTTTAAGGGACTTTGAAAAAATTTCAACTGGAATTTTAGCCATTTTTTTATGTGAAATTGTAAACATGTGGACATGGATTTTGAAAATTCTAGAGAGAATTTTAAAAGCTTCAACAGAATTTCAACCATTTTGAGAGGGATTTGAAAAGTTTCAATGGGAATGGGAAGAATTGGGACAAAAATTGGAAAATTTTTAAGGGACTTTGAAAAAATTTCAACTGGAATTTTCGCCATTTTTTGACGTGAAATTGTAAACATGTGGACATGGATTATGAAAATTCTAGAGAGAATTTTAAAAGCTTCAAGAGAATTTCAACAATTTTGAGAGGGATTTGAAAAGTTTCAATGGGAATGGGAAGAATTGGGACAAAAATTGGAAAATTTTTAAGGGACTTTGAAAAAATTTCAACTGGAATTTTAGCCATTTTGTTACGTGAAATTGTAAACATGTGGACATGGATTTTGAAAATTCTAGAGAGAATTTTAAAAGCTTCAACAGAATTTCAACAATTTTGAGAGGGATTTGAAAAGTTTCAATGGGAATGGGAAGAATTGGGACAAAAATTGGAAAATTTTTCAGGGACTTTGAAAAAATTTCAACTGGAATTTTAGCCATTTTTTGACGTGAAATTGTAAACATGTGGACATGGATTTTGAAAATTCTAGAGAGAATTTTAAAAGCTTCAAGAGAATTTCAACAATTTTGAGAGGGATTTGAAAAGTTTCAATGGGAATGGGAAGAATTGGGACAAAAATTGGAAAATTTTTAAGGGACTTTGAAAAAATTTCAACTGGAATTTTAGCCATTTTGTTACGTGAAATTGTAAACATGTGGACATGGATTTTGAAAATTCTAGAGAGAATTTTAAAAGCTTCAAGAGAATTTCAACAATTTTGAGAGGGATTTGAAAAGTTTCAATGGGAATGGGAAGAATTGGAACAAAAATTGGAAAATTTTTAAGGGACTTTGAAAAAATTTCAACTGGAATTTTAGCCATTTTTTGACGTGAAATTGTAAACATGTGGACATGGATTTTGAAAATTCTAGAGAGAATTTTAAAAGCTTCAACAGAATTTCAACAATTTTGAGAGGGATTTGAAAAGTTTCAATGGGAATGGGAAGAATTGGAACAAAAATTGGAAAATTTTTAAGGGACTTTGAAAAAATTTCAACTGGAATTTTAGCCATTTTTTTATGTGAAATTGTAAACATGTGGACATGGATTTTGAAAATTCTAGAGAGAATTTTAAAAGCTTCAACAGAATTTCAACAATTTTGAGAGGGATTTGAAAAGTTTCAATGGGAATGGGAAGAATTGGGACAAAAATTGGAAAATTTTTCAGGGACTTTGAAAAAATTTCAACTGGAATTTTAGCCATTTTTTGACGTGAAATTGTAAACATGTGGACATGGATTTTGAAAATTCTAGAGAGAATTTTAAAAGCTTCAAGAGAATTTCAACAATTTTGAGAGGGATTTGAAAAGTTTCAATGGGAATGGGAAGAATTGGGACAAAAATTGGAAAATTTTTCAGGGACTTTGAAAAAATTTCAACTGGAATTTTAGCCATTTTTTGACGTGAAATTGTAAACATGTGGACATGGATTATGAAAATTCTAGAGAGAATTTTAAAAGCTTCAAGAGAATTTCAACAATTTTGAGAGGGATTTGAAAAGTTTCAATGGGAATGGGAAGAATTGGGACAAAAATTGGAAAATTTTTAAGGGACTTTGAAAAAATTTCAACTGGAATTTTAGCCATTTTGTTACGTGAAATTGTAAACATGTGGACATGGATTTTGAAAATTCTAGAGAGAATTTTAAAAGCTTCAACAGAATTTCAACAATTTTGAGAGGGATTTGAAAAGTTTCAATGGGAATGGGAAGAATTGGGACAAAAATTGGAAAATTTTTCAGGGACTTTGAAAAAATTTCAACTGGAATTTTAGCCATTTTTTGACGTGAAATTGTAAACATGTGGACATGGATTTTGAAAATTCTAGAGAGAATTTTAAAAGCTTCAAGAGAATTTCAACAATTTTGAGAGGGATTTGAAAAGTTTCAATGGGAATGGGAAGAATTGGGACAAAAATTGGAAAATTTTTAAGGGACTTTGAAAAAATTTCAACTGGAATTTTAGCCATTTTGTTACGTGAAATTGTAAACATGTGGACATGGATTTTGAAAATTCTAGAGAGAATTTTAAAAGCTTCAAGAGAATTTCAACAATTTTGAGAGGGATTTGAAAAGTTTCAATGGGAATGGGAAGAATTGGAACAAAAATTGGAAAATTTTTAAGGGACTTTGAAAAAATTTCAACTGGAATTTTAGCCATTTTTTGACGTGAAATTGTAAACAGGTGGCCATGGATTTTGAAAATTCTAGAGAGAATTTTAAAAGCTTCAACAGAATTTCAACAATTTTGAGAGGGATTTGAAAAGTTTCAATGGGAATGGGAAGAATTGGGACAAAAATTGGAAAATTTTTAAGGGACTTTGAAAAAATTTCAACTGGAATTTTAGCATTTTTTTTACGTGAAATTGTAAACATGTGGACATGGATTTTGAAAATTCTAGAGAGAATTTTAAAAGCTTCAAGAGAATTTCAACAATTTTGAGAGGGATTTGAAAAGTTTCAATGGGAATGGGAAGAATTGGGACAAAAATTGGAAAATTTTTAAGGGACTTTGAAAAAATTTCAACTGGAATTTTAGCCATTTTTTGACGTGAAATTGTAAACATGTGGACATGGATTTTGAAAATTCTAGAGAGAATTTTAAAAGGTTCAACAGAATTTCAACAATTTTGAGAGGGATTTGAAAAGTTTCAATGGGAATGGGAAGAATTGGGACAAAAATTGGAAAATTTTTAATGGACTTTGAAAAAATTTCAACTGGAATTTTAGCAATTTTTTTATGTGAAATTGTAAACATGTGGACATGGATTTTGAAAATTCTAGAGAGAATTTTAAAAGCTTCAAGAGAATTTCAACAATTTTGAGAGGGATTTGAAAAGTTTCAATGGGAATGGGAAGAATTGGGACAAAAATTGGAAAATTTTGAAGGGACTTTGAAAAAATTTCAACTGGAATTTTAGCCATTTTTTGACGTGAAATTGTAAACATGTGGACATGGATTTTGAAAATTCTAGAGAGAATTTTAAAAGCTTCAACAGAATTTCAACAATTTTGAGAGGGATTTGAAAAGTTTCAATGGGAATGGGAAGAATTGGGACAAAAATTGGAAAATTTTTAAGGGACTTTGAAAAAATTTCAACTGGAATTTTAGCCATTTTTTGACGTGAAATTGTAAACATGTGGACATGGATTTTGAAAATTCTAGAGAGAATTTTAAAAGCTTCAACAGAATTTCAACACTTTTGAGAGGGATTTGAAAAGTTTCAATGGGAATGGGAAGAATTGGAACAAAAATTGGAAAATTTTTAAGGAACTTTGAAAAAATTTCAACTGGAATTTTAGCAATTTTTTGACGTGAAATTGTAAACATGTGGACATGGATTTTGAAAATTCTAGAGAGAATTTTAAAAGCTTCAAGAGAATTTCAACAATTTTGAGAGGGATTTGAAAAGTTTCAATGGGAATGGGAAGAATTGGGACAAAAATTGGAAAATTTTTAAGGGACTTTGAAAAAATTTCAACTGGAATTTTAGCCATTTTGTTACGTGAAATTGTAAACATGTGGACATGGATTTTGAAAATTCTAGAGAGAATTTTAAAAGCTTCAACAGAATTTCAACAATTTTGAGAGGGATTTGAAAAGTTTCAATGGGAATGGGAAGAATTGGGACATAAATTGGAAAATTTTTAAGGGACTTTGAAAAAATTTCAACTGGAATTTTAGCATTTTTTTTACGTGAAATTGTAAACATGTGGACATGGATTTTGAAAATTCTAGAGAGAATTTTAAAAGCTTCAAGAGAATTTCAACAATTTTGAGAGGGATTTGAAAAGTTTCAATGGGAATGGGAAGAATTGGACAAAAATTGGAAAATTTTTAAGGGACTTTGAAAAAATTTCAACTGGAATTTTAGCCATTTTGTTACGTGAAATTGTAAACATGTGGACATGGATTTTGAAAATTCTAGAGAGAATTTTAAAAGCTTCAAGAGAATTTCAACAATTTTGAGAGGGATTTGAAAAGTTTCAATGGGAATGGGAAGAATTGGAACAAAAATTGGAAAATTTTTAAGGGACTTTGAAAAAATTTCAACTGGAATTTTAGCCATTTTTTGACGTGAAATTGTAAACATGTGGACATGGATTTTGAAAATTCTAGAGAGAATTTTAAAAGCTTCAACAGAATTTCAACAATTTTGAGAGGGATTTGAAAAGTTTCAATGGGAATGGGAAGAATTGGGACAAAAATTGGAAAATTTTTAAGGGACTTTGAAAAAATTTCAACTGGAATTTTAGCCATTTTTTGACGTGAAATTGTAAACATGTGGACATGGATTTTGAAAATTCTAGAGAGAATTTTAAAAGCTTCAACAGAATTTCAACAATTTTGAGAGGGATTTGAAAAGTTTCAATGGGAATGGGAAGAATTGGAACAAAAATTGGAAAATTTTTAAGGGACTTTGAAAAAATTTCAACTGGAATTTTAGCCATTTTTTGACGTGAAATTGTAAACATGTGGACATGGATTTTGAAAATTCTAGAGAGAATTTTAAAAGCTTCAACAGAATTTCAACAATTTTGAGAGGGATTTGAAAAGTTTCAATGGGAATGGGAAGAATTGGGACAAAAATTGGAAAATTTTTAAGGGACTTTGAAAAAATTTCAACTGGAATTTTAGCCATTTTTTGACGTGAAATTGTAAACATGTGGACATGGATTTTGAAAATTCTAGAGAGAATTTTAAAAGCTTCAACAGAATTTCAACAATTTTGAGAGGGATTTGAAAAGTTTCAATGGGAATGGGAAGAATTGGAACAAAAATTGGAAAATTTTTAAGGGACTTTGAAAAAATTTCAACTGGAATTTTAGCCATTTTTTGACGTGAAATTGTAAACATGTGGACATGGATTTTGAAAATTCTAGAGAGAATTTTAAAAGCTTCAACAGAATTTCAACAATTTTGAGAGGGATTTGAAAAGTTTCAATGGGAATGGGAAGAATTGGGACAAAAATTGGAAAATTTTTAAGGGACTTTGAAAAAATTTCAACTGGAATTTTCGCCATTTTTTGACGTGAAATTGTAAACATGTGGACATGGATTATGAAAATTCTAGAGAGAATTTTAAAAGCTTCAACAGAATTTCAACAATTTTGAGAGGGATTTGAAAAGTTTCAATGGGAATGGGAAGAATTGGGACAAAAATTGGAAAATTTTTAAGGGACTTTGAAAAAATTTCAACTGGAATTTTAGCCATTTTTTTATGTGAAATTGTAAACATGTGGACATGGATTTTGAAAATTCTAGAGAGAATTTTAAAAGCTTCAACAGAATTTCAACCATTTTGAGAGGGATTTGAAAAGTTTCAATGGGAATGGGAAGAATTGGGACAAAAATTGGAAAATTTTTAAGGGACTTTGAAAAAATTTCAACTGGAATTTTCGCCATTTTTTGACGTGAAATTGTAAACATGTGGACATGGATTATGAAAATTCTAGAGAGAATTTTAAAAGCTTCAAGAGAATTTCAACAATTTTGAGAGGGATTTGAAAAGTTTCAATGGGAATGGGAAGAATTGGGACAAAAATTGGAAAATTTTTAAGGGACTTTGAAAAAATTTCAACTGGAATTTTAGCCATTTTGTTACGTGAAATTGTAAACATGTGGACATGGATTTTGAAAATTCTAGAGAGAATTTTAAAAGCTTCAACAGAATTTCAACAATTTTGAGAGGGATTTGAAAAGTTTCAATGGGAATGGGAAGAATTGGGACAAAAATTGGAAAATTTTTAATGGACTTTGAAAAAATTTCAACTGGAATTTTAGCAATTTTTTTATGTGAAATTGTAAACATGTGGACATGGATTTTGAAAATTCTAGAGAGAATTTTAAAAGCTTCAAGAGAATTTCAACAATTTTGAGAGGGATTTGAAAAGTTTCAATGGGAATGGGAAGAATTGGGACAAAAATTGGAAAATTTTGAAGGGACTTTGAAAAAATTTCAACTGGAATTTTAGCCATTTTTTGACGTGAAATTGTAAACATGTGGACATGGATTTTGAAAATTCTAGAGAGAATTTTAAAAGCTTCAACAGAATTTCAACAATTTTGAGAGGGATTTGAAAAGTTTCAATGGGAATGGGAAGAATTGGGACAAAAATTGGAAAATTTTTAAGGGACTTTGAAAAAATTTCAACTGGAATTTTAGCCATTTTTTGACGTGAAATTGTAAACATGTGGACATGGATTTTGAAAATTCTAGAGAGAATTTTAAAAGCTTCAACAGAATTTCAACACTTTTGAGAGGGATTTGAAAAGTTTCAATGGGAATGGGAAGAATTGGAACAAAAATTGGAAAATTTTTAAGGAACTTTGAAAAAATTTCAACTGGAATTTTAGCAATTTTTTGACGTGAAATTGTAAACATGTGGACATGGATTTTGAAAATTCTAGAGAGAATTTTAAAAGCTTCAAGAGAATTTCAACAATTTTGAGAGGGATTTGAAAAGTTTCAATGGGAATGGGAAGAATTGGGACAAAAATTGGAAAATTTTTAAGGGACTTTGAAAAAATTTCAACTGGAATTTTAGCCATTTTGTTACGTGAAATTGTAAACATGTGGACATGGATTTTGAAAATTCTAGAGAGAATTTTAAAAGCTTCAACAGAATTTCAACAATTTTGAGAGGGATTTGAAAAGTTTCAATGGGAATGGGAAGAATTGGGACATAAATTGGAAAATTTTTAAGGGACTTTGAAAAAATTTCAACTGGAATTTTAGCATTTTTTTTACGTGAAATTGTAAACATGTGGACATGGATTTTGAAAATTCTAGAGAGAATTTTAAAAGCTTCAAGAGAATTTCAACAATTTTGAGAGGGATTTGAAAAGTTTCAATGGGAATGGGAAGAATTGGACAAAAATTGGAAAATTTTTAAGGGACTTTGAAAAAATTTCAACTGGAATTTTAGCCATTTTGTTACGTGAAATTGTAAACATGTGGACATGGATTTTGAAAATTCTAGAGAGAATTTTAAAAGCTTCAACAGAATTTCCACAATTTTGAGAGGGATTTGAAAAGTTTCAATGGGAATGGGAAGAATTGGGACAAAAATTGGAAAATTTTTAAGGGACTTTGAAAAAATTTCAACTGGAATTTTAGCAATTTTTTGACGTGAAATTGTAAACATGTGGACATGGATTTTGAAAATTCTAGAGAGAATTTTAAAAGCTTCAAGAGAATTTCAACAATTTTGAGAGGGATTTGAAAAGTTTCAATGGGAATGGGAAGAATTGGGACAAAAATTGGAAAATTTTTAAGGGACTTTGAAAAAATTTCAACTGGAATTTTAGCCATTTTGTTACGTGAAATTGTAAACATGTGGACATGGATTTTGAAAATTCTAGAGAGAATTTTAAAAGCTTCAAGAGAATTTCAACAATTTTGAGAGGGATTTGAAAAGTTTCAATGGGAATGGGAAGAATTGGAACAAAAATTGGAAAATTTTTAAGGGACTTTGAAAAAATTTCAACTGGAATTTTAGCCATTTTTTGACGTGAAATTGTAAACATGTGGACATGGATTTTGAAAATTCTAGAGAGAATTTTAAAAGCTTCAACAGAATTTCAACAATTTTGAGAGGGATTTGAAAAGTTTCAATGGGAATGGGAAGAATTGGGACAAAAATTGGAAAATTTTTAAGGGACTTTGAAAAAATTTCAACTGGAATTTTAGCCATTTTTTGACGTGAAATTGTAAACATGTGGACATGGATTTTGAAAATTCTAGAGAGAATTTTAAAAGCTTCAACAGAATTTCAACAATTTTGAGAGGGATTTGAAAAGTTTCAATGGGAATGGGAAGAATTGGAACAAAAATTGGAAAATTTTTCAGGAACTTTGAAAAAATTTCAACTGGAATTTTAGCCATTTTTTGACGTGAAATTGTAAACATGTGGACATGGATTTTGAAAATTCTAGAGAGAATTTTAAAAGCTTCAAGAGAATTTCAACAATTTTGAGAGGGATTTGAAAAGTTTCAATGGGAATGGGAAGAATTGGGACAAAAATTGGAAAATTTTTAAGGGACTTTGAAAAAATTTCAACTGGAATTTTCGCCATTTTTTGACGTGAAATTGTAAACATGTGGACATGGATTATGAAAATTCTAGAGAGAATTTTAAAAGCTTCAAGAGAATTTCAACAATTTTGAGAGGGATTTGAAAAGTTTCAATGGGAATGGGAAGAATTGGGACAAAAATTGGAAAATTTTTAAGGGACTTTGAAAAAATTTCAACTGGAATTTTAGCCATTTTTTTATGTGAAATTGTAAACATGTGGACATGGATTTTGAAAATTCTAGAGAGAATTTTAAAAGCTTCAACAGAATTTCAACCATTTTGAGAGGGATTTGAAAAGTTTCAATGGGAATGGGAAGAATTGGGACAAAAATTGGAAAATTTTGAAGGGACTTTGAAAAAATTTCAACTGGAATTTTAGCCATTTTTTGACGTGAAATTGTAAACATGTGGACATGGATTTTGAAAATTCTAGAGAGAATTTTAAAAGCTTCAACAGAATTTCAACAATTTTGAGAGGGATTTGAAAAGTTTCAATGGGAATGGGAAGAATTGGAACAAAAATTGGAAAATTTTTCAGGAACTTTGAAAAAATTTCAACTGGAATTTTAGCCATTTTTTGACGTGAAATTGTAAGCATGTGGACATGGATTTTGAAAATTCTAGAGAGAATTTTAAAAGCTTCAAGAGAATTTCAACAATTTTGAGAGGGATTTGAAAAGTTTCAATGGGAATGGGAAGAATTGGGACAAAAATTGGAAAATTTTTAAGGGACTTTGAAAAAATTTCAACTGGAATTTTAGCCATTTTTTGACGTGAAATTGTAAACATGTGGACATGGATTATGAAAATTCTAGAGAGAATTTTAAAAGCTTCAACAGAATTTCAACACTTTTGAGAGGGATTTGAAAAGTTTCAATGGGAATGGGAAGAATTGGGACAAAAATTGGAAAATTTTTAAGGGACTTTGAAAAAATTTCAACTGGAATTTTAGCCATTTTGTTACGTGAAATTGTAAACATGTGGACATGGATTTTGAAAATTCTAGAGAGAATTTTAAAAGCTTCAACAGAATTTCAACACTTTTGAGAGGGATTTGAAAAGTTTCAATGGGAATGGGAAGAATTGGGACATAAATTGGAAAATTTTTAAGGGACTTTGAAAAAATTTCAACTGGAATTTTAGCCATTTTTTTATGTGAAATTGTAAACATGTGGCCATGGATTTTGAAAATTCTAGAGAGAATTTTAAAAGGTTCAACAGAATTTCAACAATTTTGAGAGGGATTTGAAAAGTTTCAATGGGAATGGGAAGAATTGGGACAAAAATTGGAAAATTTTTAAGGGACTTTGAAAAAATTTCAACTGGAATTTTAGCCATTTTGTTACGTGAAATTGTAAACATGTGGACATGGATTTTGAAAATTCTAGAGAGAATTTTAAAAGCTTCAACAGAATTTCAACAATTTTGAGAGGGATTTGAAAAGTTTCAATGGGAATGGGAAGAATTGGGACAAAAATTGGAAAATTTTGAAGGGACTTTGAAAAAATTTCAACTGGAATTTTAGCCATTTTTTGACGTGAAATTGTAAACATGTGGACATGGATTTTGAAAATTCTAGAGAGAATTTTAAAAGCTTCAAGAGAATTTCAACAATTTTGAGAGGGATTTGAAAAGTTTCAATGGGAATGGGAAGAATTGGGACAAAAATTGGAAAATTTTTAAGGGACTTTGAAAAAATTTCAACTGGAATTTTAGCCATTTTGTTACGTGAAATTGTAAACATGTGGACATGGATTTTGAAAATTCTAGAGAGAATTTTAAAAGCTTCAAGAGAATTTCAACAATTTTGAGAGGGATTTGAAAAGTTTCAATGGGAATGGGAAGAATTGGAACAAAAATTGGAAAATTTTTAAGGGACTTTGAAAAAATTTCAACTGGAATTTTAGCCATTTTTTGACGTGAAATTGTAAACAGGTGGCCATGGATTTTGAAAATTCTAGAGAGAATTTTAAAAGCTTCAACAGAATTTCAACAATTTTGAGAGGGATTTGAAAAGTTTCAATGGGAATGGGAAGAATTGGGACAAAAATTGGAAAATTTTTAAGGGACTTTGAAAAAATTTCAACTGGAATTTTAGCATTTTTTTTACGTGAAATTGTAAACATGTGGACATGGATTTTGAAAATTCTAGAGAGAATTTTAAAAGCTTCAAGAGAATTTCAACAATTTTGAGAGGGATTTGAAAAGTTTCAATGGGAATGGGAAGAATTGGGACAAAAATCGGAAAATTTTTAAGGGACTTTGAAAAAATTTCAACTGGAATTTTAGCCATTTTTTGACGTGAAATTGTAAACATGTGGACATGGATTTTGAAAATTCTAGAGAGAATTTTAAAAGGTTCAACAGAATTTCAACAATTTTGAGAGGGATTTGAAAAGTTTCAATGGGAATGGGAAGAATTGGGACAAAAATTGGAAAATTTTTAATGGACTTTGAAAAAATTTCAACTGGAATTTTAGCAATTTTTTTATGTGAAATTGTAAACATGTGGACATGGATTTTGAAAATTCTAGAGAGAATTTTAAAAGCTTCAAGAGAATTTCAACAATTTTGAGAGGGATTTGAAAAGTTTCAATGGGAATGGGAAGAATTGGGACAAAAATTGGAAAATTTTTAAGGGACTTTGAAAAAATTTCAACTGGAATTTTAGCCATTTTTTGACGTGAAATTGTAAACATGTGGACATGGATTTTGAAAATTCTAGAGAGAATTTTAAAAGCTTCAACAGAATTTCAACAATTTTGAGAGGGATTTGAAAAGTTTCAATGGGAATGGGAAGAATTGGGACAAAAATTGGAAAATTTTTAATGGACTTTGAAAAAATTTCAACTGGAATTTTAGCAATTTTTTTATGTGAAATTGTAAACATGTGGACATGGATTTTGAAAATTCTAGAGAGAATTTTAAAAGCTTCAAGAGAATTTCAACAATTTTGAGAGGGATTTGAAAAGTTTCAATGGGAATGGGAAGAATTGGGACAAAAATTGGAAAATTTTGAAGGGACTTTGAAAAAATTTCAACTGGAATTTTAGCATTTTTTTACGTGAAATTGTAAACATGTGGACATGGATTTTGAAAATTCTAGAGAGAATTTTAAATGCTTCAACAGAATTTCAACAATTTTGAGAGGGATTTGAAAAGTTTCAATGGGAATGGGAAGAATTGGGACAAAAATTGGAAAATTTTTAAGGGACTTTGAAAAAATTTCAACTGGAATTTTAGCCATTTTTTGACGTGAAATTGTAAACATGTGGACATGGATTTTGAAAATTCTAGAGAGAATTTTAAAAGCTTCAACAGAATTTCAACACTTTTGAGAGGGATTTGAAAAGTTTCAATGGGAATGGGAAGAATTGGAACAAAAATTGGAAAATTTTTAAGGAACTTTGAAAAAATTTCAACTGGAATTTTAGCAATTTTTTGACGTGAAATTGTAAACATGTGGACATGGATTTTGAAAATTCTAGAGAGAATTTTAAAAGCTTCAAGAGAATTTCAACAATTTTGAGAGGGATTTGAAAAGTTTCAATGGGAATGGGAAGAATTGGGACAAAAATTGGAAAATTTTTAAGGGACTTTGAAAAAATTTCAACTGGAATTTTAGCCATTTTGTTACGTGAAATTGTAAACATGTGGACATGGATTTTGAAAATTCTAGAGAGAATTTTAAAAGCTTCAAGAGAATTTCAACAATTTTGAGAGGGATTTGAAAAGTTTCAATGGGAATGGGAAGAATTGGGACAAAAATTGGAAAATTTTTAAGGGACTTTGAAAAAATTTCAACTGGAATTTTAGCCATTTTGTTACGTGAAATTGTAAACATGTGGACATGGATTTTGAAAATTCTAGAGAGAATTTTAAAAGCTTCAACAGAATTTCCACAATTTTGAGAGGGATTTGAAAAGTTTCAATGGGAATGGGAAGAATTGGGACAAAAATTGGAAAATTTTTAAGGGACTTTGAAAAAATTTCAACTGGAATTTTAGCCATTTTTTGACGTGAAATTGTAAACAGGTGGCCATGGATTTTGAAAATTCTAGAGAGAATTTTAAAAGCTTCAACAGAATTTCAACAATTTTGAGAGGGATTTGAAAAGTTTCAATGGGAATGGGAAGAATTGGGACAAAAATTGGAAAATTTTTAAGGGACTTTGAAAAAATTTCAACTGGAATTTTAGCATTTTTTTTACGTGAAATTGTAAACATGTGGACATGGATTTTGAAAATTCTAGAGAGAATTTTAAAAGCTTCAAGAGAATTTCAACAATTTTGAGAGGGATTTGAAAAGTTTCAATGGGAATGGGAAGAATTGGGACAAAAATCGGAAAATTTTTAAGGGACTTTGAAAAAATTTCAACTGGAATTTTAGCCATTTTTTGACGTGAAATTGTAAACATGTGGACATGGATTTTGAAAATTCTAGAGAGAATTTTAAAAGGTTCAACAGAATTTCAACAATTTTGAGAGGGATTTGAAAAGTTTCAATGGGAATGGGAAGAATTGGGACAAAAATTGGAAAATTTTTAATGGACTTTGAAAAAATTTCAACTGGAATTTTAGCAATTTTTTTATGTGAAATTGTAAACATGTGGACATGGATTTTGAAAATTCTAGAGAGAATTTTAAAAGCTTCAAGAGAATTTCAACAATTTTGAGAGGGATTTGAAAAGTTTCAATGGGAATGGGAAGAATTGGGACAAAAATTGGAAAATTTTTAAGGGACTTTGAAAAAATTTCAACTGGAATTTTAGCCATTTTTTGACGTGAAATTGTAAACATGTGGACATGGATTTTGAAAATTCTAGAGAGAATTTTAAAAGCTTCAACAGAATTTCAACAATTTTGAGAGGGATTTGAAAAGTTTCAATGGGAATGGGAAGAATTGGGACAAAAATTGGAAAATTTTTAATGGACTTTGAAAAAATTTCAACTGGAATTTTAGCAATTTTTTTATGTGAAATTGTAAACATGTGGACATGGATTTTGAAAATTCTAGAGAGAATTTTAAAAGCTTCAAGAGAATTTCAACAATTTTGAGAGGGATTTGAAAAGTTTCAATGGGAATGGGAAGAATTGGGACAAAAATTGGAAAATTTTGAAGGGACTTTGAAAAAATTTCAACTGGAATTTTAGCCATTTTTTGACGTGAAATTGTAAACATGTGGACATGGATTTTGAAAATTCTAGAGAGAATTTTAAAAGCTTCAAGAGAATTCCAACAATTTTGAGAGGGATTTGAAAAGTTTCAATGGGAATGGGAAGAATTGGGACAAAAATTGGAAAATTTTTAAGGGACTTTGAAAAAATTTCAACTGGAATTTTAGCCATTTTTTGACGTGAAATTGTAAACATGTGGACATGGATTTTGAAAATTCTAGAGAGAATTTTAAAAGCTTCAACAGAATTTCAACACTTTTGAGAGGGATTTGAAAAGTTTCAATGGGAATGGGAAGAATTGGAACAAAAATTGGAAAATTTTTAAGGAACTTTGAAAAAATTTCAACTGGAATTTTAGCAATTTTTTGACGTGAAATTGTAAACATGTGGACATGGATTTTGAAAATTCTAGAGAGAATTTTAAAAGCTTCAAGAGAATTTCAACAATTTTGAGAGGGATTTGAAAAGTTTCAATGGGAATGGGAAGAATTGGGACAAAAATTGGAAAATTTTTAAGGGACTTTGAAAAAATTTCAACTGGAATTTTAGCCATTTTGTTACGTGAAATTGTAAACATGTGGACATGGATTTTGAAAATTCTAGAGAGAATTTTAAAAGCTTCAAGAGAATTTCAACAATTTTGAGAGGGATTTGAAAAGTTTCAATGGGAATGGGAAGAATTGGGACAAAAATTGGAAAATTTTTAAGGGACTTTGAAAAAATTTCAACTGGAATTTTAGCCATTTTGTTACGTGAAATTGTAAACATGTGGACATGGATTTTGAAAATTCTAGAGAGAATTTTAAAAGCTTCAACAGAATTTCCACAATTTTGAGAGGGATTTGAAAAGTTTCAATGGGAATGGGAAGAATTGGGACAAAAATTGGAAAATTTTTAAGGGACTTTGAAAAAATTTCAACTGGAATTTTAGCCATTTTTTTATGTGAAATTGTAAACATGTGGACACGGATTTTGAAAATTCTAGAGAGAATTTTAAAAGCTTCAAGAGAATTTCAACAATTTTGAGAGGGATTTGAAAAGTTTCAATGGGAATGGGAAGAATTGGGACAAAAATTGGAAAATTTTTAAGGGACTTTGAAAAAATTTCAACTGGAATTTTAGCCATTTTGTTACGTGAAATTGTAAACATGTGGACATGGATTTTGAAAATTCTAGAGAGAATTTTAAAAGCTTCAAGAGAATTCCAACAATTTTGAGAGGGATTTGAAAAGTTTCAATGGGAATGGGAAGAATTGGGACAAAAATTGGAAAATTTTTAAGGGACTTTGAAAAAATTTCAACTGGAATTTTAGCCATTTTTTGACGTGAAATTGTAAACATGTGGACATGGATTTTGAAAATTCTAGAGAGAATTTTAAAAGCTTCAACAGAATTTCAACAATTTTGAGAGGGATTTGAAAAGTTTCAATGGGAATGGGAAGAATTGGGACAAAAATTGGAAAATTTTTAAGGGACTTTGAAAAAATTTCAACTGGAATTTTAGCCATTTTTTGACGTGAAATTGTAAACATGTGGACATGGATTTTGAAAATTCTAGAGAGAATTTTAAAAGGTTCAACAGAATTTCAACAATTTTGAGAGGGATTTGAAAAGTTTCAATGGGAATGGGAAGAATTGGGACAAAAATTGGAAAATTTTTAATGGACTTTGAAAAAATTTCAACTGGAATTTTAGCAATTTTTTGACGTGAAATTGTAAACATGTGGACATGGATTTTGAAAATTCTAGAGAGAATTTTAAAAGCTTCAAGAGAATTTCAACAATTTTGAGAGGGATTTGAAAAGTTTCAATGGGAATGGGAAGAATTGGGACAAAAATTGGAAAATTTTGAAGGGACTTTGAAAAAATTTCAACTGGAATTTTAGCCATTTTTTGACGTGAAATTGTAAACATGTGGACATGGATTTTGAAAATTCTAGAGAGAATTTTAAAAGCTTCAACAGAATTTCAACAATTTTGAGAGGGATTTGAAAAGTTTCAATGGGAATGGGAAGAATTGGGACAAAAATTGGAAAATTTTTAAGGGACTTTGAAAAAATTTCAACTGGAATTTTAGCAATTTTTTTATGTGAAATTGTAAACATGTGGACATGGATTTTGAAAATTCTAGAGAGAATTTTAAAAGCTTCAACAGAATTTCAACACTTTTGAGAGGGATTTGAAAAGTTTCAATGGGAATGGGAAGAATTGGAACAAAAATTGGAAAATTTTTAAGGAACTTTGAAAAAATTTCAACTGGAATTTTAGCAATTTTTTGACGTGAAATTGTAAACATGTGGACATGGATTTTGAAAATTCTAGAGAGAATTTTAAAAGCTTCAAGAGAATTTCAACAATTTTGAGAGGGATTTGAAAAGTTTCAATGGGAATGGGAAGAATTGGGACAAAAATTGGAAAATTTTTAAGGGACTTTGAAAAAATTTCAACTGGAATTTTAGCAATTTTTTTATGTGAAATTGTAAACATGTGGACATGGATTTTGAAAATTCTAGAGAGAATTTTAAAAGCTTCAAGAGAATTTCAACAATTTTGAGAGGGATTTGAAAAGTTTCAATGGGAATGGGAAGAATTGGGACAAAAATTGGAAAATTTTTAAGGGACTTTGAAAAAATTTCAACTGGAATTTTAGCCATTTTTTGACGTGAAATTGTAAACATGTGGACATGGATTTTGAAAATTCTAGAGAGAATTTTAAAAGCTTCAACAGAATTTCAACAATTTTGAGAGGGATTTGAAAAGTTTCAATGGGAATGGGAAGAATTGGAACAAAAATTGGAAAATTTTTCAGGAACTTTGAAAAAATTTCAACTGGAATTTTAGCCATTTTTTGACGTGAAATTGTAAACATGTGGACATGGATTTTGAAAATTCTAGAGAGAATTTTAAAAGCTTCAAGAGAATTTCAACAATTTTGAGAGGGATTTGAAAAGTTTCAATGGGAATGGGAAGAATTGGGACAAAAATTGGAAAATTTTTAAGGGACTTTGAAAAAATTTCAACTGGAATTTTAGCCATTTTTTGACGTGAAATTGTAAACATGTGGACATGGATTTTGAAAATTCTAGAGAGAATTTTAAAAGCTTCAACAGAATTTCAACAATTTTGAGAGGGATTTGAAAAGTTTCAATGGGAATGGGAAGAATTGGGACAAAAATTGGAAAATTTTTAAGGGACTTTGAAAAAATTTCAACTGGAATTTTAGCCATTTTGTTACGTGAAATTGTAAACATGTGGACATGGATTTTGAAAATTCTAGAGAGAATTTTAAAAGCTTCAACAGAATTTCAACACTTTTGAGAGGGATTTGAAAAGTTTCAATGGGAATGGGAAGAATTGGGACAAAAATTGGAAAATTTTTAAGGGACTTTGAAAAAATTTCAACTGGAATTTTAGCCATTTTGTTACGTGAAATTGTAAACATGTGGACATGGATTTTGAAAATTCTAGAGAGAATTTTAAAAGCTTCAAGAGAATTTCAACAATTTTGAGAGGGATTTGAAAAGTTTCAATGGGAATGGGAAGAATTGGGACAAAAATTGGAAAATTTTTAAGGGACTTTGAAAAAATTTCAACTGGAATTTTAGCCATTTTTTTATGTGAAATTGTAAACATGTGGACATGGATTTTGAAAATTCTAGAGAGAATTTTAAAAGCTTCAAGAGAATTTCAACAATTTTGAGAGGGATTTGAAAAGTTTCAATGGGAATGGGAAGAATTGGGACAAAAATTGGAAAATTTTGAAGGGACTTTGAAAAAATTTCAACTGGAATTTAAGCCATTTTTTGACGTGAAATTGTAAACATGTGGACATGGATTTTGAAAATTCTAGAGAGAATTTTAAAAGCTTCAAGAGAATTTCAACAATTTTGAGAGGGATTTGAAAAGTTTCAATGGGAATGGGAAGAATTGGAACAAAAATTGGAAAATTTTTAAGGGACTTTGAAAAAATTTCAACTGGAATTTTAGCCATTTTTTTATGTGAAATTGTAAACAGGTGGCCATGGATTTTGAAAATTCTAGAGAGAATTTTAAAAGCTTCAAGAGAATTTCAACAATTTTGAGAGGGATTTGAAAAGTTTCAATGGGAATGGGAAGAATTGGGACAAAAATTGGAAAATTTTTAAGGGACTTTGAAAAAATTTCAACTGGAATTTTAGCAATTTTTTTATGTGAAATTGTAAACATGTGGACATGGATTTTGAAAATTCTAGAGAGAATTTTAAAAGCTTCAACAGAATTTCAACAATTTTGAGAGGGATTTGAAAAGTTTCAATGGGAATGGGAAGAATTGGGACAAAAATTGGAAAATTTTGAAGGGACTTTGAAAAAATTTCAACTGGAATTTTAGCCATTTTTTGACGTGAAATTGTAAACATGTGGCCATGGATTTTGAAAATTCTAGAGAGAATTTTAAAAGCTTCAAGAGAATTTCAACAATTTTGAGAGGGATTTGAAAAGTTTCAATGGGAATGGGAAGAATTGGGACAAAAATTGGAAAATTTTTAATGGACTTTGAAAAAATTTCAACTGGAATTTTAGCAATTTTTTTATGTGAAATTGTAAACATGTGGACATGGATTTTGAAAATTCTAGAGAGAATTTTAAAAGCTTCAAGAGAATTTCAACAATTTTGAGAGGGATTTGAAAAGTTTCAATGGGAATGGGAAGAATTGGGACAAAAATTGGAAAATTTTTAAGGGACTTTGAAAAAATTTCAACTGGAATTTTAGCCATTTTTTGACGTGAAATTGTATACATGTGGACATGGATTTTGAAAATTCTAGAGAGAATTTTAAAAGCTTCAAGAGAATTTCAACAATTTTGAGAGGGATTTGAAAAGTTTCAATGGGAATGGGAAGAATTGGGACAAAAATTGGAAAATTTTTAAGGGACTTTGAAAAAATTTCAACTGGAATTTTAGCATTTTTTTTACGTGAAATTGTAAACATGTGGACATGGATTTTGAAAATTCTAGAGAGAATTTTAAAAGCTTCAACAGAATTTCAACAGTTTTGAGAGGGATTTGAAAAGTTTCAATGGGAATGGGAAGAATTGGGACAAAAATTGGAAAATTTTGAAGGGACTTTGAAAAAATTTCAACTGGAATTTTAGCCATTTTTTGACGTGAAATTGTAAACATGTGGACATGGATTTTGAAAATTCTAGAGAGAATTTTAAAAGGTTCAACAGAATTTCAACAATTTTGAGAGGGATTTGAAAAGTTTCAATGGGAATGGGAAGAATTGGGACAAAAATTGGAAAATTTTTAATGGACTTTGAAAAAATTTCAACTGGAATTTTAGCAATTTTTTGACGTGAAATTGTAAACATGTGGACATGGATTTTGAAAATTCTAGAGAGAATTTTAAAAGCTTCAAGAGAATTTCAACAATTTCGAGAGGGATTTGAAAAGTTTCAATGGGAATGGGAAGAATTGGGACAAAAATTGGAAAATTTTTAAGGGACTTTGAAAAAATTTCAACTGGAATTTTAGCCATTTTTTGACGTGAAATTGTAAACATGTGGACATGGATTTTGAAAATTCTAGAGAGAATTTTAAAAGCTTCAACAGAATTTCAACACTTTTGAGAGGGATTTGAAAAGTTTCAATGGGAATGGGAAGAATTGGAACAAAAATTGGAAAATTTTTAAGGAACTTTGAAAAAATTTCAACTGGAATTTTAGCAATTTTTTTATGTGAAATTGTAAACATGTGGACATGGATTTTGAAAATTCTAGAGAGAATTTTAAAAGCTTCAACAGAATTTCAACAATTTTGAGAGGGATTTGAAAAGTTTCAATGGGAATGGGAAGAATTGGGACAAAAATTGGAAAATTTTTAAGGGACTTTGAAAAAATTTCAACTGGAATTTTAGCCATTTTTTTATGTGAAATTGTAAACATGTGGACATGGATTTTGAAAATTCTAGAGAGAATTTTAAAAGCTTCAAGAGAATTTCAACAATTTTGAGAGGGATTTGAAAAGTTTCAATGGGAATGGAAGAATTGGGACAAAATTGGAAATTTTTAAGGGACTTTGAAAAAATTTCAACTGGAATTTTAGCAATTTTTTGACGTGAAATTGTAAACATGTGGACATGGATTTTGAAAATTCTAGAGAGAATTTTAAAAGCTTCAAGAGAATTTCAACAATTTTGAGAGGGATTTGAAAAATTTCAATGGGAATGGGAAGAATTGGGACATAAATTGGAAAATTTTTAAGGGACTTTGAAAAATTTCAACTGGAATTTTAGCAATTTTTTGATGTGAAATTGTAAACGTGGACATGGATTTTGAAAATTCTAGAGAGAATTTTAAAAGCTTTAACAGAATTTCTACAATTTTGAGAGGGATTTGAAAAGTTTCAATGGGAATGGGAAGAATTGGGACAAAATTGGAAAATTTTTAAGGACTTTGAAAAAATTTCAACTGGAATTTTAGCCATTTTTTTATGTGAAATTGTAAACAGGTGGCCATGGATTTTGAAAATTCTAGAGAGAATTTTAAAAGCTTCAACAGAATTTCAACAATTTTGAGAGGGATTTGAAAAGTTTCAATGGGAATGGGAAGAATTGGGACAAAAATTGGAAAATTTTTCAGGGACTTTGAAAAAATTTCAACTGGAATTTTAGCAATTTTTTTATGTGAAATTGTAAACATGTGGACATGGATTTTGAAAATTCTAGAGAGAATTTTAAAAGCTTCAAGAGAATTTCAACAATTTTGAGAGGGATTTGAAAAGTTTCAATGGGAATGGGAAGAATTGGGACAAAATTGGGAAAATTTTTAAGGGACTTTGAAAAAATTTCAACTGGAATTTTAGCCATTTTTTGACGTGAAATTGTAAACATGTGGACATGGATTTTGAAAATTCTAGAGAGAATTTTAAAAGCTTCAACAGAATTTCAACATTTTGAGAGGGATTTGAAAAGTTTCAATGGGAATGGGAAGAATTGGAACAAAAATTGGAAAATTTTTAAGGGACTTGGAAAAAATTTCAACTGGAATTTTAGCAATTTTTTTACGTGAAATTGTAAACATGTGGACATGGATTTTTGAAAATTCTAGAGAGAATTTTAAAAGCTTCAACAGAATTTCAACACTTTTGAGAGGGATTTGAAAAGTTTCAATGGGAATGGGAAGAATTGGAACAAAAATTGGAAAATTTTTAAGGAACTTTGAAAAAATTTCAACTGGAATTTTAGCAATTTTTTTATGTGAAATTGTAAATATGTGGACATGGATTTTTAAAATTCTAGAGAGAATTTTAAAAGCTTCAAGAGAATTTCAACAATTTTGAGAGGGATTTGAAAAGTTTCAATGGGAATGGGAAGAATTGGGACAAAAATTGGAAAATTTTTAAGGGACTTTGAAAAATTTCAACTGGAATTTTAGCCATTTTTTGACGTGAAATTGTAAACATGTGGACATGGATTTTGAAAATTCTAGAGAGAATTTTAAAAGCTTCAAGAGAATTTCAACAATTTTGAGAGGGATTTTAAAAGTTTCAATGGGAATGGGAAGAATTGGGACAAAAATTGGAACATTTTAAGGGACTTTGAAAAAATTTCAACTGGAATTTTAGCAATTTTTTGACGTGAAATTGTAAACATGTGGACATGGATTTTGAAAATTCTAGAGAGAATTTAAAAGCTTCAAGAGAATTTCTACAATTTTGAGAGGGATTTGAAAAGTTTCAATGGGAATGGGAAGAATTGGAACAAAAATTGGAAAATTTTTAAGGGACTTTGAAAAAATTTCAACTGGAATTTTAGCCATTTTTTTATGTGAAATTGTAAACAGGTGGCCATGGATTTTGAAAATTCTAGAGAGAATTTTAAAAGCTTCAACAGAAATTCAACAATTTTGAGAGGGATTTGAAAAGTTTCAATGGGAATGGGAAGAATTGGGACAAAAATTGGAAAATTTTTAAGGGACTTTGAAAAAATTTCAACTGGAATTTTAGCAATTTTTTTATGTGAAATTGTAAACATGTGGACATGGATTTTGAAAATTCTAGAGAGAATTTTAAAAGCTTCAAGAGAATTTCAACAATTTTGAGAGGGATTTGAAAGTTTCAATGGGAATGGGAAGATTTGGGACAAAATTGGAAAATTTTTAATGGACTTTGAAAAAATTTCAACTGGAATTTTAGCATTTTTTTACGTGAAATTGTAAACATGTGGACATGGATTTTGAAATTTCTAGAGAGAATTTAAAAGCTTCAACAGAATTTCAACAATTTTGAGAGGGATTTGAAAAGTTTCAATGGGAATGGGAAGACTTGGGACAAATTTGGAAATTTTTAAGGAACTTTGAAAGAATTTCAACTGGAATTTTAGCAATTTTTTTGACGTGAAATGTAAACTGTGGACATGGAGTTTTGAAAATTTTCTAGAGAGAATTTTAAAAGCTTCAAGAGATTTCAACAATTTTGAGAGGGATTTGAAAAGTTTCATGGGAATGGAAAGATTGGGACAAAATTGGAAATTTTTAAGGGACTTTGAAAAATTTCAACTGGAATTTTAGCCATTTTTTGACGTGAAATTGTAAACATGTGGACATGGATTTTGAAAATTCTAGAGAGAATTTTAAAAGCTTCAACAGAATTTCAACAATTGTGAGAGGGATTTGAAAAGTTTCAATGGAATGGGAAGAATTGGGACAAAATGGAAAATTTTTAAGGGACTTTGAAAAAATTTCAACTGGAATTTTAGCAATTTTTTGACGTGAAATTGTAACATTGACATGTGGACATGGATTGAAAATTTTCTAGAGAGAATTTTAAAAGCTTCACAGAATTTCAACAATTTTGAGAGGGATTTGAAAGTTTCAATGGGAATGGGAAGAATTGGGACAAAATTGGAAAATTTGAAGGGACTTTGAAAAATTTCAACTGGAATTTTAGCAATTTTTTTATGTGAAATTGTAAACATGTGGACATGGATTTTGAAAATTCTAGAGAGAATTTTAAAGCTTCCAGAGAATTTCAACAATTTTGAGAGGGATTTGAAAAGTTTCAATGGGAATGGGAAGAATTGGGACAAAATTGGAAAATTTTAAGGGACTTTGAAAAAATTTCAACTGGAATTTTAGCCATTTTTGACGTGAAATTGTAAACATGTGGACATGGATTTTGAAAATTCTAGAGAGAATTTTAAAAGCTTCAAGAGAATTTCAACAATTTTGAGAGGGATTTGAAAAGTTTCAATGGGAATGGGAAGAATTGGAACAAAAATTGGAAAATTTTTCAGGAACTTTGAAAAATTTCAACTGGAATTTTAGCCATTTTTGACGTGAAATTGTAAACGTGTGGACATGGATTTTGAAAATTCTAGAGAGAATTTTAAAAGCTTCAAGAGAATTTCAACAATTTTGAGAGGGATTTGAAAAGTTTCAATGGGAATGGGAAGAATTGGGACAAAAATTGGGAAATTTTTAAGGGACTTTGAAAAAATTTCAACCTGGAATTTTAGCCATTTTTTGACTTGAAATTGTAAACGTGTGGACATGGATTATGAAAATTCTAGAGAGAATTTTAAAGCTTCAGAGAATTTCAACATTTTGAGAGGGATTTGAAAAGTTTCAATGGGAATGGGAAGAATTGGGACAAAATTGGAAATTTTTAAGGGACTTTGAAAAATTTCACCTGGAATTTTAGCCATTTTGTTACGTGAAATTGTAAACATGTGGCCATGGATTTTGAAAATTCTAGAGAGAATTTTAAAAGCTTCAACAGAATTTCAACACTTTTGAGAGGGATTTGAAAGTTTCAATGGAATGGGAAGAATTGGGACATAAATTGGAAAATTTTTAAGGACTTTGAAAAAATTTCAACTGGAATTTTAGCATTTTTTTATGTGAAATTGTAAACATGTGGACATGGATTTTGAAAATTCTAGAGAGAATTTTAAAAGCTTCAACAGAATTTCAACAATTTTGAGAGGGATTTGAAAAGTTTCAATGGGAATGGGAAGAATTGGGACAAAAATTGGAAAATTTTTAAGGGAACTTTGAAAAAATTTCAACTGAATTTTAGCCATTTTTTATGTGAAATTGTAAACATGTGGACATGGATTTTGAAAATTCTAGAGAGAATTTTAAAAGCTTCAAGAGAATTTCAACAATTTTGAGAGGGATTTGAAAAGTTTCAATGGGAATGGGAAGAATTGGGACAAAAATTGGAAAATTTTTAAGGGACTTTGAAAAAATTTCAACTGGAATTTTAGCCATTTTTTGACGTGAAATTGTAAACATGTGGACATGGATTTTGAAAATTCTAGAGAGAATTTTAAAAGCTTTAACAGAATTTCTACAATTTTGAGAGGGATTTGAAAAGTTTCAATGGGAATGGGAAGAATTGGAACAAAAATTGGAAAATTTTTAAGGGACTTTGAAAAAATTTCAACTGGAATTTTAGCCATTTTTTTATGTGAAATTGTAAACAGGTGGCCATGGATTTTGAAAATTCTAGAGAGAATTTTAAAAGCTTCAACAGAAATTCAACAATTTTGAGAGGGATTTGAAAAGTTTCAATGGGAATGGGAAGAATTGGGACAAAAATTGGAAAATTTTTAAGGGACTTTGAAAAAATTTCAACTGGAATTTTAGCAATTTTTTTATGTGAAATTGTAAACATGTGGACATGGATTTTGAAAATTCTAGAGAGAATTTTAAAAGCTTCAACAGAATTTCAACAATTTTGAGAGGGATTTGAAAAGTTTCAATGGGAATGGGAAGAATTGGGACAAAAATTGGAAAATTTTTAATGGACTTTGAAAAAATTTCAACTGGAATTTTAGCATTTTATTTACCGTGAAATTGTAAACATGTGGACATGGATTTTGAAAATTCTAGAGAGAATTTTAAAAGCTTCAACAGAATTTCAACAATTTTTGAGAGGGATTTGAAAAGTTTCAATGGGAATGGGAAGAATTGGGACAAAATTTGGAAAATTTTTAAGGAACTTTGAAAGAATTTCAACTGGAATTTTAGCAATTTTTTGACGTGAAATTGTAAACATGTGGACATGGATTTTGAAAATTCTAGAGAGAATTTTAAAAGCTTCAAGAGAATTTCAACAATTTTGAGAGGGATTTGAAAAGTTTCAATGGGAATGGGAAGAATTGGGACAAAAATTGGAAAATTTTTAAGGGACTTTGAAAAAATTTCAACTGGAATTTTAGCCATTTTTTGACGTGAAATTGTAAACATGTGGACATGGATTTTGAAAATTCTAGAGAGAATTTTAAAAGCTTCAACAGAATTTCAACAATTGTGAGGGGATTTGAAAAGTTTCAATGGGAATGGGAAGAATTGGGACAAAAATTGGAAAATTTTAAGGGACTTTGAAAAAATTTCAACTGGAATTTTAGCAATTTTTTGACGTGAAATTGTAAACATGTGGACATGGATTTTGAAAATTCTAGAGAGAATTTTAAAAGCTTCAGAGATTTCAACAATTTTGAGAGGGATTTGAAAAGTTTCAATGGGAATGGGAAGAATTGGGACAAAAATTGGAAAATTTTGAAGGGACTTTGAAAAATTTCAACTGGAATTTTAGCCATTTTTTGACGTGAAATTGTAAACATGTGGACATGGATTTTGAAAATTCTAGAGAGAATTTTAAAAGCTTCAACAGAATTTCAACAATTTTGAGAGGGATTTGAAAAGTTTCAATGGGAATGGGAAGAATTGGAAAAAAAATTGGAAAATTTTTAAGGAACTTTGAAAAAATTTCAACTGGAATTTTAGCCATTTTGTTACGTGAAATTGTAAACGTGTGGACATGGATTTTGAAAATTCTAGAGAGAATTTTAAAAGCTTCAAGAGAATTTCAACAATTTTGAGAGGGATTTGAAAAGTTTCAATGGGAATGGGAAGAATTGGGACAAAAATTGGAAAATTTTTAAGGGACTTTGAAAAAATTTCAACTGGAATTTTAGCCATTTTTTGACGTGAAATTGTAAACATGTGGACATGGATTATGAAAATTCTAGAGAGAATTTTAAAAGCTTCAAGAGAATTTCAACAATTTTGAGAGGGATTTGAAAAGTTTCAATGGGAATGGGAAGAATTGGGACAAAAATTGGAAAATTTTTAAGGGACTTTGAAAAAATTTCACCTGGAATTTTAGCCATTTTGTTACGTGAAATTGTAAACATGTGGCCATGGATTTTGAAAATTCTAGAGAGAATTTTAAAAGCTTCAACAGAATTTCAACACTTTTGAGAGGGATTTGAAAAGTTTCAATGGGAATGGGAAGAATTGGGACATAAATTGGAAAATTTTTAAGGGACTTTGAAAAAATTTCAACTGGAATTTTAGCCATTTTTTTATGTGAAATTGTAAACATGTGGACATGGATTTTGAAAATTCTAGAGAGAATTTTACAAGCTTCAAGAGAATTTCAACAATTTTGAGAGGGATTTGAAAAGTTTCAATGGGAATGGGAAGAATTGGGACAAAAATTGGAAAATTTTTAAGGGACTTTGAAAAAATTTCAACTGGAATTTTAGCAATTTTTTTATGTGAAATTGTAAACATGTGGACATGGATTTTGAAAATTCTAGAGAGAATTTTAAAAGCTTCAAGAGAATTTCAACAATTTTGAGAGGGATTTGAAAAGTTTCAATGGGAATGGGAAGAATTGGGACAAAAATTGGAAAATTTTTAAGGGACTTTGAAAAAATTTCAACTGGAATTTTAGCCATTTTTTGACGTGAAATTGTAAACATGTGGACATGGATTTTGAAAATTCTAGAGAGAATTTTAAAAGCTTCAACAGAATTTCAACAATTTTGAGAGGGATTTGAAAAGTTTCCATGGGAATGGGAAGAATTGGAACAAAAATTGGAAAATTTTTCAGGAACTTTGAAAAAATTTCAACTGGAATTTTAGCAATTTTTTGACGTGAAATTGTAAACATGTGGACATGGATTTTGAAAATTCTAGAGAGAATTTTAAAAGCTTCAAGAGAATTTCAACAATTTTGAGAGGGATTTGAAAAGTTTCAATGGGAATGGGAAGAATTGGGACAAAAATTGGAAAATTTTTAAGGGACTTTGAAAAAATTTCAACTGGAATTTTAGCCATTTTTTGACGTGAAATTGTAAACATGTGGACATGGATTATGAAAATTCTAGAGAGAATTTTAAAAGCTTCAAGAGAATTTCAACAATTTTGAGAGGGATTTGAAAAGTTTCAATGGGAATGGGAAGAATTGGGACAAAAATTGGAAAATTTTTAAGGGACTTTGAAAAAATTTCAACTGGAATTTTAGCCATTTTGTTACGTGAAATTGTAAACCTGTGGCCATGGATTTTGAAAATTCTAGAGAGAATTTTAAAAGCTTCAACAGAATTTCAACACTTTTGAGAGGGATTTGAAAAGTTTCAATGGGAATGGGAAGAATTGGGACATAAATTGGAAAATTTTTAAGGGACTTTGAAAAAATTTCAACTGGAATTTTAGCCATTTTTTTATGTGAAATTGTAAACATGTGGACATGGATTTTGAAAATTCTAGAGAGAATTTTAAAAGCTTCAAGAGAATTTCAACAATTTTGAGAGGGATTTGAAAAGTTTCAATGGGAATGGGAAGAATTGGGACAAAAATTGGAAAATTTTTCAGGGACTTTGAAAAAATTTCAACTGGAATTTTAGCCATTTTTTGACGTGAAATTGTAAACATGTGGACATGGATTTTGAAAATTCTAGAGAGAATTTTAAAAGCTTCAAGAGAATTTCAACAATTTTGAGAGGGATTTGAAAAGTTTCAATGGGAATGGGAAGAATTGGGACAAAAATTGGAAAATTTTTAAGGGACTTTGAAAAAATTTCAACTGGAATTTTAGCCATTTTTTGACGTGAAATTGTAAACATGTGGACATGGATTTTGAAAATTCTAGAGAGAATTTTAAAAGCTTCAACAGAATTTCAACACTTTTGAGAGGGATTTGAAAAGTTTCAATGGGAATGGGAAGAATTGGGACATAAATTGGAAAATTTTTAAGGGACTTTGAAAAAATTTCAACTGGAATTTTAGCCATTTTTTTATGTGAAATTGTAAACATGTGGACATGGATTTTGAAAATTCTAGAGAGAATTTTAAAAGCTTCAAGAGAATTTCAACAATTTTGAGAGGGATTTGAAAAGTTTCAATGGGAATGGGAAGAATTGGGACAAAAATTGGAAAATTTTTCAGGGACTTTGAAAAAATTTCAACTGGAATTTTAGCCATTTTTTGACGTGAAATTGTAAACATGTGGACATGGATTTTGAAAATTCTAGAGAGAATTTTAAAAGCTTCAAGAGAATTTCAACAATTTTGAGAGGGATTTGAAAAGTTTCAATGGGAATGGGAAGAATTGGGACAAAAATTGGAAAATTTTTAAGGGACTTTGAAAAAATTTCAACTGGAATTTTAGCCATTTTTTGACGTGAAATTGTAAACATGTGGACATGGATTTTGAAAATTCTAGAGAGAATTTTAAAAGCTTCAACAGAATTTCAACAATTTTGAGAGGGATTTGAAAAGTTTCAATGGGAATGGGAAGAATTGGAACAAAAATTGGAAAATTTTTCAGGAACTTTGAAAAAATTTCAACTGGAATTTTAGCCATTTTTTTGACGTGAAATTGTAAACATGTGGACATGGATTTTGAAAATTCTAGAGAGAATTTTAAAAGCTTCAAGAGAATTTCAACAATTTTGAGAGGGATTTGAAAAGTTTCAATGGGAATGGGAAGAATTGGGACAAAAATTGGAAAATTTTTAAGGGACTTTGAAAAAATTTCAACTGGAATTTTAGCCATTTTTTGACGTGAAATTGTAAACATGTGGACATGGATTTTGAAAATTCTAGAGAGAATTTTAAAAGCTTCAAGAGAATTTCAACAATTTTGAGAGGGATTTGAAAGTTTCAATGGGAATGGGAAGAATTGGGACAAAAATTGGAAAATTTTTAAGGGACTTTGAAAAAATTTCAACTGGAATTTTAGCCATTTTTTGACGTGAAATTGTAAACATGTGGACATGGATTTTGAAAATTCTAGAGAGAATTTTAAAGCTTCAACAGAATTTCAACAATTTTGAGAGGGATTTGAAAAGTTTCAATGGGAATGGGAAGAATTGGAACAAAAATTGGAAATTTTTCAGGACTTTGAAAAAATTTCAACTGGAATTTTAGCCATTTTTTGACGTGAAATTGTAAACATGTGGACATGGATTTTGAAAATTCTAGAGAGAATTTTAAAAGCTTCAAGAGAATTTCAACAATTTTGAGAGGGATTTTGAAAAGTTTCAATGGGAATGGGAAGAATTGGGACAAAAATTGGAAAATTTTTAAGGGACTTTGAAAAAATTTCAACTGGAATTTTAGCCATTTTTTGACGTGAAATTGTAAACATGTGGACATGGATTATGAAAATTCTAGAGAGAATTTTAAAAGCTTCAACAGATTTCAACAATTTTGAGAGGGATTTGAAAAGTTTCAATGGGAATGGGAAGAATTGGAACAAAAATTGGAAAATTTTGAAGGGACTTTGAAAAATTTCAACTGGAATTTTAGCCATTTTTTGACGTGAAATTGTAAACATGTGGCCATGGATTTTGAAAATTCTAGAGAGAATTTTAAAGCTTCAAGAGAATTTCACAATTTTGAGAGGAATTTGAAAAGTTTCAATGGGAATGGGAAGAATTGGGACAAAAATTGGAAAATTTTTAAGGACTTTGAAAAAATTTCAACTGGAATTTTAGCCATTTTTTGACGTGAAATTGTAAACATGTGGACATGGATTTTGAAAATTCTAGAGAGAATTTTAAAAGCTTCAAGAGAATTTCAACAATTTTGAGAGGGATTTGAAAAGTTTCAATGGAATGGGAAGAATTGGGACAAAAATTGGAAAATTTTTAAGGGACTTTGAAAAAATTTCAACTGGAATTTTAGCCATTTTTTATGTGAAATTGTAAACAGGTGGCCATGGATTTTGAAAATTCTAGAGAGAATTTTAAAAGCTTCAACAGAATTTCAACAATTTTGAGAGGGATTTGAAAAGTTTCATGGGAATGGGAAGAATTGGGACAAAAATTGGAAAATTTTTAAGGGACTTTGAAAAAATTTCAACTGGAATTTTAGCCATTTTTTGACGTGAAATTGTGAACATGTGGACATGGATTTTGAAAATTCTAGAGAGAATTTTAAAAGCTTCAACAGAATTTCAACAATTTTGAGAGGGATTTGAAAAGTTTCAATGGGAATGGGAAGAATTGGGACAAAAATTGGAAAATTTTTAAGGACTTTGAAAAAATTTCAACTGGAATTTTAGCCATTTTTTGACGTGAAATTGTAAACATGTGGACATGGATTTTGAAAATTCTAGAGAGAATTTTAAAAGCTTCAACAGAATTTCAACAATTTTGAGAGGGATTTGAAAAGTTTCAATGGGAATGGGAAGAATTGGGACAAAAATTGGAAATTTTGAAGGGACTTTGAAAAAAATTTCAACTGGAATTTTAGCCATTTTTTGACGTGAAATTGTAAACATGTGGACATGGATTTTGAAAATTCTAGAGAGAATTTTAAAAGCTTCAAGAGAATTTCAACAATTTTGAGAGGGATTTGAAAAGTTTCAATGGGAATGGGAAGAATTGGAACAAAAATTTGGAAAATTTTGAAGGGACTTTGAAAAAATTTCAACTGGAATTTTAGCAATTTTTTTATGTGAAATTGTAAACATGTGGACATGGATTTGAAAATTCTAGAGAGAATTTTAAAAGCTTCAAGAGAATTTCAACAATTTTGAGAGGGATTTGAAAAGTTTCAATGGGAATGGGAAGAATTGGGACAAAAATTGGAAAATTTTTAAGGGACTTTGAAAAAATTTCAACTGGAATTTTAGCCATTTTTTGACGTGAAATTGTAAACATGTGGACATGGATTTTGAAAATTCTAGAGAGAATTTTAAAAGCTTCAAGAGAATTTCAACAATTTTGAGAGGGATTTGAAAAGTTTCAATGGGAATGGGAAGAATTGGAACAAAAATGGAAAATTTTTCAGGAACTTTGAAAAAATTTCAACTGGAATTTTAGCCATTTTTTGACGTGAATTGTAAACGTGTGGACATGGATTTTGAAAATTCTAGAGAGAATTTTAAAAGCTTCAAGAGAATTTCAACAATTTTGAGAGGGATTTGAAAAGTTTCAATGGGAATGGGAAGAATTGGGACAAAAATTGGAAAATTTTTAAGGGACTTTTGAAAAAATTTCAACTGGAATTTTAGCCATTTTTTGACGTGAAATTGTAAACGTGTGGACATGGATTATGAAAATTCTAGAGAGAATTTAAAAGCTTCAAGAGAATTTCAACAATTTTGAGAGGGATTTGAAAAGTTTCAATGGGAATGGGAAGAATTGGGACAAAAATTGGAAAATTTTTTAAGGGACTTTGAAAAAATTTCACCTGGAATTTTAGCCATTTTGTTACGTGAAATTTGTAAACATGTGGCCATGGATTTTGAAAATTCTAGAGAGAATTTTAAAAGCTTCAACAGAATTTCAAAACTTTTGAGAGGGATTTGAAAAGTTTCAATGGGAATGGGAAGAATTGGGACATAAATTGGAAAATTTTTAAGGGACTTTGAAAAAATTTCAACTGGAATTTTAGCCATTTTTTTATGTGAAATTGTAAACATGTGGACATGGATTTTGAAAATTCTAGAGAGAATTTTAAAAGCTTCAACAGAATTTCAACAATTTTGAGAGGGATTTGAAAAGTTTCAATGGAATGGGAAGAATTGGGACAAAAATTGGAAAATTTTAAGGGACTTTGAAAAAATTTCAACTGGAATTTTAGCCATTTTTTTATGTGAAATTGTAAACATGTGGACATGGATTTTGAAAATTCTAGAGAGAATTTTAAAAGCTTCAAGAGAATTTCAACAATTTTGAGAGGGATTTGAAAGTTTCAATGGGAATGGGAAGAATTGGGACAAAAATTGGAAAATTTTTAAGGGACTTTGAAAAATTTCAACTGGAATTTTAGCCATTTTTTGACGTGAAATTGTAAACATGTGGACATGGATTTTGAAAATTCTAGAGAGAATTTTAAAAGCTTTAACAGAATTTCTACAATTTTGAGAGGGATTTGAAAAGTTTCAATGGGAATGGGAAGAATTGGAACAAAAATTGGAAAATTTTTAAGGGACTTTGAAAAAATTTCAACTGGAATTTTAGCCATTTTTTTATGTGAAATTGTAAACAGGTGGCCATGGATTTTGAAAATTCTAGAGAGAATTTTAAAAGCTTCAACAGAAATTCAACAATTTTGAGAGGGATTTGAAAAGTTTCAATGGGAATGGGAAGAATTGGGACAAAAATTGGAAAATTTTTAAGGGACTTTGAAAAAATTTCAACTGGAATTTTAGCAATTTTTTTATGTGAAATTGTAAACATGTGGACATGGATTTTGAAAATTCTAGAGAGAATTTTAAAAGCTTCAACAGAATTTCAACAATTTTGAGAGGGATTTGAAAAGTTTCAATGGGAATGGGAAGAATTGGGACAAAAATTGGAAATTTTTAATGGACTTTGAAAAAATTTCAACTGGAATTTTAGCATTTTATTTACGTGAAATTGTAAACATGTGGACATGGATTTTGAAAATTCTAGAGAGAATTTTAAAAGCTTCAACAGAATTTCAACAATTTTGAGAGGGATTTGAAAAGTTTCAATGGGAATGGGAAGAATTGGGACAAAATTTGGAAAATTTTTAAGGAACTTTGAAAGAATTTCAACTGGAATTTTAGCAATTTTTGACGTGAAATTGTAAACATGTGGACATGGATTTTGAAAATTCTAGAGAGAATTTTAAAAGCTTCAAGAGAATTTCAACAATTTTGAGAGGGATTTGAAAAGTTTCAAGGGAATGGGAAGAATTGGGACAAAAATTGGAAAATTTTTAAGGGACTTTGAAAAAATTTCAACTGGAATTTTAGCCATTTTTTGACGTGAAATTGTAAACATGTGGACATGGATTTTGAAAATTCTAGAGAGAATTTTAAAAGCTTCAACAGAATTTCAACAATTGTGAGAGGGATTTGAAAAGTTTCAATGGGAATGGGAAGAATTGGGACAAAAATTGGAAAATTTTTAAGGGACTTTGAAAAAATTTCAACTGGAATTTTAGCAATTTTTTGACGTGAAATTGTAAACATGTGGACATGGATTTTGAAAATTCTAGAGAGAATTTTAAAAGCTTCAAGAGAATTTCAACAATTTTGAGAGGGATTTGAAAGTTTCAATGGGAATGGGAAGAATTGGGACAAAAATTGGAAAATTTTGAAGGGACTTTGAAAAAATTTCAACTGGAATTTTAGCCATTTTTGACGTGAAATTGTAAACATGTGGACATGGATTTGAAAATTCTAGAGAGAATTTTAAAAGCTTC